>NC_092118.1:21106294-21111294 GCF_045679555.1 Salvelinus alpinus
AGTGAAGCCCATGACTTCTTTAGTATGCAATTTGTGCTTGTGTCTCTTCCTTGATAAACATGTTTGATTTGAATTAGCACTCTGCCTAAAGTAAGTGTCCAGCTGTCCCCACATGTTAAAGATGATGGATCTCTCTGCTGTTTGGATGTATATGTCGCCAGTCTAGAGCAGCTGTTGGTGCTGCCTGAATGACCATTCAAATGTATTGTATCTAGTAATTTACAGAATAATCTCAATTATGGCTCACATCTTTTGTTTGGTCTTAGCTATCTTCATTATGGTTACTGTCAAATTGTAATTCTGCATTCCATTTAATTTCTAAAGTGAATGTGAAGTAAACTAGATTTACCCTAACCATGCCTGAAAATAATGTACATTTTTTCTCTACCTACCAAAGAAAGTAAACATTTGCCACGTTCAAATTCAGAAGTATCAAAATTATTTTGATGCAATCAATACTTTGATGAACAATATCATTTTCAGTGATTTTCTGACTGTGGTGTACTGCAGATATCCCCCAGAAGCCTAAGTCAGTGTTGACCCTCATGTAGCTCATGTGGAAGACAATGGAACACACACACACTCCATAATTTGGCGGTTCCAGTGTAAACAACGATGGCAGGATTTTATTTTCTCTCCAGTGTTCTGTAAAACTTTTACACTCTTCCTCACCCATCCCTCTATTCTCTCCATTTTTCAGTGAGCGAGAAATGCAGCATTTAAATAATTGCTTGCTATCCCGTTTTCTGGCCGAAGCGGTCTAGTTGAACATTTCATGCCATCACCTCAGAATAACAGATCATGAATAGAGCTGAAGTCAGATGTCAACAGGTTTTATGGGGAGAGCCAACCGCTCTCTAAAGCCGTCTATCCTCCCACACCCACTATCCTCCCACACCCACTATCCTCCCACACCCACTATCCTCCCACACCCACTATCCTCCCACACCCACTATCCTCTCTACCCCTGATCCAAAGGAGTGAATTTATGGGCAACGTCGCAGCTCAAATGAATTGCATGGACACCACACAAATTTACAACAAAGTTCAGGTTTGCTGCCTCCGAGTCTTTGAGTCTTTTTTTACCCAGGCAAGTTAAGTTCATCATCATAAGGAGTGCAGCCTCAGTTCTGTTTGGGTAACGCAGACGTATTTATCATGCTTAATGGCTCCAGGCATGGACTTGATGTGATACTTCTGAAAATGTACCTGGTGATTTTCTTAACATAGTTATTTGTGTGTTTTTCAGGTCATCCCCTTTTGCAAAAACTCTGGTGAAATGCTTTGTATTTATTACTGTGATAATGAATATTACAAAATTATAATTCATGATGATGATAATGGAATTTCCTCATAAGGGTTTCCTTTATTGTAATTAATTAAAACAACCAACATTAATCATGAAAACATTAGAAAATAAGTCAATTAATGAGTGTGGTCATTAGTTTCATAAATAACATTGGTATCGAAGTTTAAATGGTGCCAAACTAATTATCTGTTTATACCTGTGTTAACAAGTCACAGGATCAAGTTAACATTTTTGAGATGTATTTATTTCTCTGGCATAAATACATTTTATTTGATGGGTGAGAGAGGTGCCTGTTTCTACACTACCCTTCCAATGAGTACCCGTTCTCTGACCTGTACCACTGTGTGAGGCATTTAACCCCTTGTCTCAGAACCTCATTTCACTCCCATCTCTATGGCTTTATAAACATGCCAGCGGGTTGACATTGTTCTCCACCATCTAACCACCTGCGTGTGCCATCTAATGATAGGGTATCTTTATGCATATGACCGTGAGGACATAGTGTGGTCAGACACCTGATACCTTTAATCATCCTGTCATTGTCTCCAAAGTGGCGTAGCTTTATTTAGCCGTATAGCTACAGGTAATTGCTACCTCACTAGCTTAATTATGAACACAGGGTTTTCTCATTTAAAAAAAGATTCTGAAAAGCAAAACACATTGTGAAAGAGATTAACAAAACAACAGAAATCAAAGAAAATAAAGAAATAGAAAGAGAAACAAAAAACATGTGCACTCTGCCCGGAAACCTCAGGTTCTGCATCCCATAAGTTGTGTTTTTTTTCTCTGTACAGGCCGAACCTCAGCCTGAGCTTGGCAGCGTAGTCGGCCGACATTTTTCTCTGTCAGGCAGCAGGAGTCGGTACAGCGGAGCCAGCTGCCGGGGCTCAGCCTGGCCTCTAATTAAAACAGTGGAAAATGAGATAACTCCACAGATCCATCATGGCCGCCACTGGCCGTCAGTGCGCTCGGGGGCTGCCACCCACCCACTGTTTACACCAGCGCGACTCAGCCCCTCTGCTCCCCGGGTGTTTTTAGAGTCCCGGCCTGATTTCTCTAATGGGTCGAGAGGTTTTTCACCTCGCCCCACCCTTGCATCGCCCCTCTCCCCCTTCCATACTCCTTCCCCCTCCTTCGAGTGTTCCTGATGAGGTTGACAGAGGAGTGGGGTGGCAGGGTTCCACCCCACCCCCCTCTCTCGTTTCCCACCCACTCTGCCTCGTTAGGCCTTCATTTATTAGGCTCTAATGGAAGCTGGGAGTGCTGTGATGTCATGTGCTGGCACAAAGAGAGAACAGCTTCTCTCTCTATCTCTCCCGCTTTCCTTCGCTCTCTCTTTCTAACCCTCCTATTCTCTCACTCCGACTCCCTCTCTCTCTTTCGTCTCTGACATGAGCACCTCCATCTGGTGATTGTTGGAGGTGGGTTGAAGGCCAGCTGTTCACAAAGACACTACAGAGAAGGGGTATCAGAGTGAGTATAGGGGTGCAAACATCTCATTGACGTAGATTCATTGTGTCTCCCATAGCCCTCCAGCAAGGTCGGGCTGATGGAGGAGGATGTTGGTCTCCAACATACCGTGGTCAGCCCACCATTTATGGACCGTGCTCTGCACCCCTCACAACGGCCTGATATTTTGACAGCTGCCATTTAAAACAGAATAAAATGGCAGCGATTAAAATCAGAGAATAGCTGTGTTCTTTCTTGGTGAATAAACGGCGGAGTGTTAGCAGAGATCCCTGGGTTTCCCATACCAGGTCCACTAATGATCATAAGGCCTGATCCACAGCCAGCCAACACATAGGAGAGGAATTCTGCTGCTACATCTGGCTTTTTGTGAGAGTCCCAGAACACATGCAGAGGCTGCAGACTGGATAGGGAGAGGAGAATCGTGTTTTCATCTGATGGAATACAGTAGCATATTTCTGTTCCATAGAGAGATAAAGCCCATCATCATCTACACCAGTGCAGTAGATAAGCTACAGCATCCCCTAGAGAGAAGGACCTTACAGAGTGCAGTAACCCTTCAGAAGTCACATTATCACTGCAGTGAGGGCGCTTACAGTCATACAGTAGTGGAGCCATGGGGAGCACCATTAACCTCTCCCCAGGCCAGAGCTCACAGAGCTGGGGTCTCTCTTTCCCACTGTGGGGGGCCTGACCTGGAGGTCCTCAGTCTCTCCACAGGGAGGTGTCCTCATGTAAACATACTGGGGGATTATCATCCCCCCTCCCCTCCCCAACACCCCCCTCTAGCCTGATATGGTACAGACAAGTAGAGTGACTCCCAAGAACGTAATATCATACGCCAGCCCCTCCGCGCTCACATAGGGCTGCATCTCAATTCTGTCAACTGGCTTCCTCTACATTCTAGATATACACTGCTCCAAAAAATTAAGGGAACACTAAAATAACACATCCTAGATCTGAATGAATGAAATATTCTTATTAAATACTTTTTTCTTTACATAGTTGAATGTGCTGACAACAAAATCACACAAGAATTATCAATGGAAATCAAATTTATCAACCCATGGAGGTCTGGATTTGGAGTCACACTCAAAATTAAAGTGGAAAACCACACTACAGGCTGATCCAACTTTGATGTAATGTCCTTAAAACAAGTCAAAATGAGGCTCAGTAGTGTGTGTGGCCTCCACGTGCCTGTATGACCTCCCTACAACGCCTGGGCATACTCCTGGTGAGGTGGCGGATGGTCTCCTGAGGGATCTCCTCCCAGACCTGGACTAAAGCATCTGCCAACTCCTGGACAGTCTGTGGTGCAACGTGGCGTTGGTGGATGGAGCGAGACATGATGTCCCAGATGTGCTCAATTGGATTCAGGTCTGGGGAACGGGCGGGCCAGTCCATAGCATCAATGTCTTCCTCTTGCAGGAACTGCTGACACACTCCAGCCACATGAGGTCTAGCATTGTCTTGCATTAGGAGGAACCCAGGGCCAACCGCACCAGCATATGGTCTCACAAGGGGTCTGAGGATCTCATCTCGGTACCTAATGGCAGTCAGGCTACCTCTGGCGAGCACATGGAGGGCTGTGCGGCCCCCCAAAGAAATGCCACCCCACACCATGACTGACCCGCCGCCAAACCGGTCATGCTGGAGGATGTTGCAGGCAGCAGAACGTTCTCCACGGCGTCTCCAGACTCTGTCACGTCTGTCACATGTGCTCATGTGCTCAGTGTGAACCTGCTTTCATCTGTGAAGAGCACAGGGCGCCAGTGGCGAATTTGCCAATCTTGGTGTTCTCTGGCAAATGCCAAACGTCCTGCACGGTATTGGGCTGTAAGCACAACCCCCACCTGTGGACGTCGGGCCCTCATACCACCCTCATGGAGTCTGTTTCTGACCGTTTGAGCAGACACATGCACATTTGTGGCCTGCTGGAGGTCATTTTGCAGGGCTCTGGCAGTGCTCCTCCTCCTCCTGCTGGGTTGTTGCCCTCCTACGGCCTCCTCCACGTCTCCTGATGTACTGGCCTGTCTCCTGGTAGCGCCTCCATGCTCTGGACACTACGCTGACAGACACAGCAAACCTTCTTGCCACAGCTCGCATTGATGTGCCATCCTGGATGAGCTGCACTACCTGAGCCACTTGTGTGGGTTGTAGACTCCGTCTCATGCTACCACTAGAGTGAAAGCACCGCCAGCATTCAAAAGTGACCAAAACATCA
>NC_092118.1:21116294-21221294 GCF_045679555.1 Salvelinus alpinus
CAAAATAATAATTTGGCCAATAGCAAGTTACCTTGACTCAAATAAAAAGGTTAAGCACCTCAAACACGGGGCAAAACCCGCACAAACTCACATGTCTGTGTATGGCAGCTTTAGTAACAGCATGTTATGAAGCAGCTCACCTGAATGAGAAGACCGCAAGCCTCCTAAAAGGGCCTGCCATAACCTGACATGGAACATTCACACAGTTAAACAGGTAGATTCTCAATGAACAGTTCTAATACACTAACGGCAATGCACACTTTACATTACAATGTTCAATATTAACTTGTTAATGAAAACAAAGGTATAATTTGCATTAACATTAGTGTTTATAATAAACTTCGTATACACCTCTGAAATGGAAGAAACCACGAGAGGCATGCAACCTAGGCCATCTAGGGCAATTCAGGAGGCTGATCGAGGATCCTTTACTGAAGATTAGTGTGTATTGTTGTCCACTGTTAGATACTACTGCACCATTGGAGCTAGGAACACAAGTTTTTCACTACACCCACAATAACATCTGCTAAATAATTGTATGTGACCAATAACATTTGATTTCTTTTGATGTGTTTGTTTTCTATAATTGTGTTTTGCTTTTCGTGTATTGATGTTAATATTGATGTGTATATTGATGTGTATATTGATGTGTATATTGATGTGTGTTGATGTGCATACAGGGCGCTTCTGTGAAAGAGACCTTGGTCTCAGCATGACTTCCTGTTAAAATAAATAAAACCTGCGACATAAAGCCTTGAACGTGATGTTGTGTGCTCACCTAGGAGCTGGTTCACAGGGGAGTTGGTGAGTAGCCTAGCGGGTTGGTATAACAAACAAAGACTAAACAATGCTAAACGTGTGTAAGTAATGATAATGATAACCAGCCTCTGGTGTTTGTTATTTTACATGGTATAATAAAGGATATTTGAAGGGACTAGCAATAGCGTAGTTAGGTTAGCAAAATACCCTAATCAACAATTTTTTTATTTAAGTAGGCAAGTCAGTTAAGAACAAATTCTTATTTACAATGACGGCCTACCAGGGAACAGTGGGTTAACTGCCTTGTTCAGGGGCAGAACAACAGATTTTACCTTGTTAGTTAGGGGATTCGATCCAGCAATCTTTTGGTTACTGACCCAACACTCTAACCACTCGGCTACCTGCCACCCCCAACAATGTTTGTACCAAACGATCAGTCTGTGTGGGGAGAAATGGAGGGAAATGTCCAACGTGACGTAGGCCTAGCCTTTCACACTCCTCTCTAAATAGCTAGATGCCCGAAAATAGAAAGATCCCCTTGAAGTCCATACAAGTCAAAATGTTGAATAAACTGTCATTTGATTTGAACTTATTCTGCTGGTTGTCCACTTGGTTGATCCTATTGAAGTTGGAAATTTGAGACAAAATATTAATTAAAATGTTGGTGGGCCTAGTCCTACTGATGGTTTTGTTTCTATCAACTAAGGCATGCGCACAAGATGTAAATATGCAGATGATGGTTAACATTAGCAGGTCTCGTGCACGTGTTTACATAGTGTGCGCATGCCTCAGGTGATAGAAACCAAAGATGGTGGATAATTGAAGATAGTTCACTCAGGCCATTTACCCAAAAAAATGTCAGTTATGGTCTGCTTAAGGGGGTGGCTCTCCCATAGACACCAATGCGATAGCAGCTGGCTCTGGTCTACTTAGTACCTTGACTGTAATGTAACCAGAAAAAATGTTGGATGTCTCACTTCCTCTTCCGTCTCTGTTAGAAACAAACCCGCTACAAGCATTTTTGAAAGTCGGTTAATTTTGTCTTAAATGTTCAACCAAGTGGACAATCAGCAGAGGAAGTTCAAATGACAATGTATTGACAATGTTTTCAACATTATGGCACCCATAGGAAAAATACAATGTGTTAACTGAAAACCTAATCTCAGCAAGCTAGCTGGCTAGCTGGCTATACAATGTGCAAGTGACATCATCCTACCTTATACTTTCGGGTCCTATTATATAATCAGATTCTCTCTATCTGAGGTACTACTGTAACAAGTGTCAGGTTCATCTGATAAATCCATTGAATTTGCCTCACATATTCCACATTTTGCAAAAATGTAAAATGCTTAATCATTTGCAGGACAGTACCATGTTAGATGATTTGGGGTGTTCCAGTATTACACTTTCTCACTGTGACAGTGCTCCGACTTGAAGACATGTTCAAGAGGCAGTTATCGGCTTCTGTCATCAGCTCTCTTGTTCAGTCAGAGTGTCGGGCTGATTGAGGATGAAACACAGCAGGTCACTAGAACCTGGTCTCAGTCCCTCCCCTCCCCTCCCCTCCCCTCCCCTCCCCTCCCCTCCCCTCCCCTCTTCTCTTTCCATCCCTACAGTGCATTACCTTTGACCAGATGTGTATCACATTGGGAGTTGGGAGAACCATAGGGCAGCGCACAATTGGCCCTGCGTCGCCAGGGTAGGCTGTCATTGTAAATAAGAATGTGTTCTTAACTGACTTACCTGGTTAAATAAACAAATTTAGACTTACCCATTGACCAAGTGATTTCGCAGTGCAGCAGAGCTATGATAGGTGGATAGATGGGAGAGGGATGGTTGATACCAACATGGAGGTGTTGACAGAATGATAAGGCCGTATCTCTGGACGATAAAGTGATGGAGTGGCATAATAGAACCTCCTCACCCTCCTCAGAGGTGTGTCTGAATGATGGAGGGATGGAGAGATGGATGAGCAGTAGTGGGTTAGAGGGGTGGACTAGAGAAGATGCCGTGATGGGGTGGAGGCTGGGTTGCAGAGAATCTGAAGTGATGGATTGGAGGGTGGTGGGGGGGATTAAGAGCAGTGTAGATGTGGAGAAGTGTGAGTTTGCTTTTCACAGCTCTTCACCGCTACAGAGCTGAGCATCAGAGGATCACCACTGCCTTAAAAGGAGGGGAACATCCGCCAGACACACTGAGACCTGCCAGAGGGTAAATTCTCTCTCTTCTCTCTCCTTCTTACCTCTCTCTCTCTGTCCCCTTTTATCCCTGTTTCTCTATTTATCATTTCTGCCTTCTTCCCTCGTACTCCCCTCCTCTCTGCTCTCCTCTCTCCTCTTTTTCTCTCTTCCCCGTCTCCTCCCTTCACCCCCCGCTCTCTCCCTTGCCCTCCCTCTCTCTCCTGCTGTCTCCCATTAGAACGCTGACACATGCTGTTCCCCAGAAAAGAAGCCAGTGTTTCCCTGGAGGAGTGCATTAGACAGGACAGGTCTTCAGTCCAAACACCTTGTACTCTACTATATCCAGTCAGACAGAGCCACTTTGCTCTGGGCACACTGAGTGAACTCTCCTCACTCTGCTCTCACTGCAATAACAGCTTACTTCTTTGACTGTTTCCCCTTTATGCCCTTACTGCAGGTAGATGTGTTTGAATTAGTCCTGGTAATGACTTCAACTCGCCACAAGGTGAATATTGCACATATTGTGGGTGCAGATAACCTGAGATTGGCCTAAAGGAAAGAGGAATTCATTAAATGAATGCTCTACCTCTCCAGAGGCCTCTGAGCTGAACAATAAAACATCTGACTAGACAGAAGTTAGCTCCTGTTTATTTTGTCCATGGGGTTATACTTGGTTTTATGTCTTCCAGTAACACTGTGGGAGAGTTACCCAACACTGAAGACTAGCTAGTATAGTACAGGGTCTGTTTCTGACTGTGTTTTTCTGTTCTGCTTACTGGAATCTCTTTTCGAGGAGTCGGTCAAGGGACTAGCCTCGCTTAGCCCTGTGCCCACTTCTAACCCCCCCACCATTACTGTTAGGCCTTAAATGGACTCTGGATTTTCTTGAGCTGGCCTGCTCGTAAACTGTCTGAGCAGAAAGTTCTAGTGTTTGTGGGTGTTGTTGTGGGAATAGGTTGTGCTGGGACAGTGGGTGGAAGGAAACGGCCTGCTTAGGGCTCAGGAGCATAGGGGGCATCTGGATTTCAATATGTTACTGAGAGGGAGAGCAGGGAAATATCGAAGAAATCTCTCTGAAATATCTTCTCTCCACATTTCCTAGGCATTATCTCATGACACAGGGAATCATTGCACACACGCACGCACGCACGCACGCACGCACGCACGCGCACACACACACACACACACACACACACACACACACACACACACACACACACACACACACACACACACACACACACACACACACACACACACACACACACACACACACACACACACACACACACACACACACACACACACACACACACACACACACACACACACACACATTCTCGTCCCTTATCTCTATATTTGGAGGGGTTAAAAGGCCATTACAACCCCCCTAGCCCCGCCCGCTCCCCCCACCCCCTCACCGCAGCCCTTGGTGACCCCTGGTCAGTCCCCTGTTGAGAGGCTTCAAATGTTCTCTGTGCCGAGGGCTAATTGAGTGCAGTTGAGATAAGAGTGGTAACTGGCATTCTCCCAGGCAGACCTGAGCTCTGGGCTAATCTGTTGGCATGGAGGATAACGGGGATATGGAGGATAAGGAGGCCCAAGCAACACCAGGGGAACATGGGGTCATTTGTCAGCCCTCGCCCTGGCCTGTGGAAGGAATGTCAGAGCCTCGTCAGCTAGAGATCAGCACAACAGGGAGGGAACAGGACTCTCTGTGTGTGTGTGTGTGTGTGTGTGTGTGTGTGTGTGTGTGTGTGTGTGTGTGTGTGTGTGCGTGCGTGCGTGCGTGCGTGCGTGCGTGCGTGCGTGCGTGTGTGTGTGTGTGCATCATCAACAGTAGTCATGAACACATAAACAGACTAGAGGGTGGCATGAGCCCCTCTACTGGCTGTAAGCTACTGTCATGGCTATGTGTGATTGATTCAAGCCACCAATATCTCTATATGTACTACTTCAGAACTCTTGAAACATTATTGAGTGTGTGTCTGTGAATGTAGCCTACCTACTGTGTAGTGGGTGTAATAGAGACAGTAGCTACAGCTCTAGTCCCACTGAGTCAATGACTTTCGCTCCAAGGGAGATCTTCATTTCTTCCTACTATTTGAGGACTCCCTCCCTCCCTCCCTCCCTGCCTCCATGCCTCCCTCCCTGCTTCCCTCCCTGCTTCCCTGCCTCCATGCCTCCCTCCCTGCCTCCCTCCCTGCTTCCCTACCTCCCTGCCTCCCTCCCTGCTTCCCTACCTCCCTCCCTCCCTCCCTGCCTGCCTCCCTGCCTCCCTCCCTCCCTCCCTACCTCCCTGCCTCCCTGCCTCCCTCCCTCGCTGTGTGTTTTGCTGTGTTGTCAGTCAGTGTGTTGTTGTTGAGTGGTGCAGTGTGCTGTGGTCTGAGGGAGCTGTCACTACCAGCTGCTCTCTCTATCAGCTGTCACTACCAGCTCCTCTCTCTATCAGCTGTCATCACTCCTGGAACCTCTGGACTTCCCATTGAGAGTCACTTCTATTACAGCTAGATATACTGTATCTATTCAAATGTTCTGTACCGTTGCTCCCTAATGAATATGTCCCTGTGGTGTTCTGGGAGTGTGACATCACCTCTGATGCAGCTGTGTAATAGATTATAATATGATTGCTGTGATGTCATCTTTGCCTCAGATTCACTTCCTTGTTTTCTCAACTGGAAGACCTCTGTCCTAGTGAGGCTGAATGAAACGCAGATGACAACAAGATAACAGGACCAACTCGCCTTGCTGTTTCTGAGGGGAGGAAAAACAAGTGACTATGATAATGTCTGTGTACCAGTCTCAGCCACTGTTTCCTTTGAAGGCTTGGTGGTGTTGTTTTAGTATGAATTTCATGCAACATTATTTTGTATTCCATAAAAAAATTAAAAGTTTAACATCCAGCAGTTGGACTCTTCAAAGTCTCATATCTGTTTCCACAAGAATGCATCCATAACTAAACCTTCTAAAACCTTCAAGTACTACAGACAGAGTATACGTTGAGTTTTAATATGTACAGGGAGTTTATATTTGATTAAGGCGTGTTCAGAGTTCCTTATGATATGTGAATTAGAGGCGCGTTCACAATTCCTCGGCCTGTGTTATGTGAGATTAGGGGTTGGGTTTAATGAACCCCGGGGGCCTGAGCTGGCCCTCTAATGGCCCAGTTTTATCATCCTACGACTTCCTGTAGTCTCCTCTCCTGGGAAAGCACAACGCTAGCCGGACAGAGCTCTGAGCTCTACTGGAGCTGGAATCCTCTGATAAAAGCCTGGCTGGGGTTCACCCACTGCTGGGAACAGAGAGAGAGGGGGGGTGGGGGAGAGGGAGAGAAAGAGAGAAAGAAAGAGAGCGAGAGAGAGCGAGAGAGAGCGAGAGAGAGAGAGAGAGAGAGAGAGAGAGAGAGAGAGAGAGAGAGAGAGAGAGAGAGAGAGAGAGAGAGAGAGAGAGAGAGAGAGAGAGAGAGAGAGAGAGAGAGAGAGAGAGATAGAGAGAGAGAGGGACGGAGGAATCACTACTCCACCAGCTGACGCTCACACCACACTCTTAGAAAAAAAGGTTCCAAAAGGGCTCTTCAGCTGTCCCCATAGGAGAAGCCTTTTTTGTTACATGGAGAACCCATTTTCGTTCCACATAGAACCCTCTGTGGAAAGGGTCCTACATGGAACCCAAAAGTGTTCTACCTGGAACCAAAAAGGATTCTTCAAAGGGTTATCCTATGGGGACAGCTGAATATCCATTTTAGGTTCTAGATAGAACCTTTTTTCCTAAGAGTGTTCCTAACAGACATGATATAATGTGGACATCACATGATCTGTGACATGATTACCAGCATGAGACGGACTATAGGGAGGAGGTCAGTGTGGCAGTGTGGTTCCAGGACAACAACCTCTCCCTCAATGTGAGCAAGACTAAGGAGCTGATCGTGGACTACAGGAAAAGGCAGGCAAACAGGCCCCCATTAACATTGATGGGGCTGTAGTGGGGTGGGTCGAGAGTTTCAAGTTCCTTGGTGTCCACATCACGGTCCAAACATACCAAGACAGTCATGAAGAGGGCACGACAAAACCTTTTCCCACCATTTCTCCCTAATGAAGAGACTGAAAAGATTTGGCATGGGTCCCCAGATCCTCAGAAGGTTCTACAGCTGCACCATCGAGAGCATCCTGACCAGTTGCATCACCGCCTGGTATGGCGTATGTGACAAATAAAGTTTGTTTTGATTTGATTTGATCTGAAGGTCAGGATGAACAATGTCCGTCCTATGAGAATATCTCAGGAGTCTTTCAGGGAACTGTGTCACTGGGAGACTTCCAGGGAGTTGAAAGAGAGGGAAAGACAGACCAAATAATCAAGGCAGTATGAAGGGAAGCAGGACGTCCATTTAGTGTTTTTGGCCTCAGATGAGAGTAGGGTGTCTGTCAGAAGATAGGCATGCTGGAAGCTACTGAGCTCCGGACAGCAGAGACCCTGAGGTGACCAGGAAGAACAACCCGGAAAAAACTGAGTGAGATATAACATAAAAGAGAGAGAGAGAGAGAGAGAACAAGAAAGTGAAAGAGAAAAAGGAGGTGCAGGAATGGGGAAAAGAGGTGGGAATTGACTGATAACGAGAGGAAGAGAAAGAAAGAGGGAATGAGGGGAAGGAGTGGAGAAGCTACTTTAAGAAAGGAGAGAGGAAGAGAGGGAAAGGGGTGGAGAAGCTACTTTAAGAAAGGAGAGAGGAAGGGAATGAGGGGAAGGAGTGGATAAGCTACTTTAAGAAAGGAGAGAGGAAGGGAATGAGGGGAAGGAGTGGAGAAGCTACTTTAAGAAAGGAGAGAGGAAGGGAATGAGGGGAAGGAGTGGAGAAGCTACTTTAAGAAAGGAGAGAGGAAGGGAATGAGGGGAAGGAGTGGAGAAGCTACTTTAAGAAAGGAGAGAGGAAGGGAATGAACATGTGTGCACGTGTGTGTATGTGTTTCAGGGCTGAACAGTGACAGACAGAGCGATGAATCCTTTCTCAGGGGGCAAGGCGGGACAGAGTGAGTAAGCACTAATGCACAGGCTGCATCGCAATTGTCTAAAGTCACCTCCTGTCTTTAGTTTTTACTCCCTCTCATCTGCACTGATCTGAAAATACAGGTTGGTGAAGACAATAGGTGGTTGCCAAACGGGGACTTTTCTTTCAACCAGTGTAGATACAGAACATAAGACAAGAAGAGGAATCCACTTTAAACTATTGAAATGCAACCCAGGAGACCAGACCAAGACCCTCCCTAGCGCTCCTCTTTATTTCCTGCATAATGTATGAACTTTTCTCCTGACCCTCTTCCATCCTGACAGAGATCAAAATAAGGTCATTCATGATAGGGGAAAGGAGCTCCATCATACTAGACCACGTTCATATTTAGATATACTGTATGTGTGTTACAATCTGGGTCTGTAGATCATATCTGGAATTCTCTCACACGACCAGAGACTATCTGTTTTTCTTTAAGATGGTGACCCCAGTGTTGTTGTATCGGAGAGGCTAGGCAGGAACTATTCAGAGTTATCATGTTCACATAACTGTTCCGGTATCTCCCCTGTCATAAGTCACCCACTAACTGACTGCACTGGCCTGGTTGCACTGAATCACATCTATCTAGTGTAGATTCCACAATCCACACTGTCAGTGAGCTATATAGTACTACATCACTAGCTTGTTTCTAGTTCAGCGTTACACACCTCAACCCACCCCCCCACCTCTCTCTCTCTCTCTCTCTCTCTCTCCCTCTCTCTCTCTCTCTCTCTCTCTCTCTCTCTCTCTCTCTCTCTCTCTCTCTCTCTCCCTCTCTCTCTCTCTCTCCCTCTCCCTCTCTCTCTCTCCCTCTAACGTTTTCTTTCTTTTCCTCATCTCAACAACCATGTCACACAAACACTCTTGTTGCAGTTCCTCATTTGTAAACTGATAGTGTACAAGTGTATTATCTATGATGACTCAGCTTTTAGTAAAGTAATAACATATAGATGGTACACTACATGACCAAAAGTATGTGAACACCTGCTCGTTGAACATCTCATTCCAAAATCATGTGCATTAATATGGAGTTGGTCCCTCTTTTGCTGCTATAACAGCCTCCACCCTTCTGGGAAGGCTTTCCAATAGATGTTGAAACATTGCTGAGGGAACTTGTTTCCATTCAGCCACAAGAGCATTAGTGAGGTCGAGCACTGATGTTGGGCGATTAGGCCTGGCTCGCAGTCGGTGTCTAAAATCATCCCAAAGCTGCTCGATGGGGTTGAGGTCAGGGGTCTGTGCAGACCAGTCAAGTTCTTCCACACCGATCTCGACAAACCATTTCTGTATGGACCTCGCTTCGTGCACAGAGGCATTGTCATGCTGAAACAAGAAAGGGCCTTCCCCAAACTGTTGCCGCAAAGTTGGAAGGACAGAATTGTCTAGAATGTCATTGTATGCTGTAGCGTTAAAATTTCCCTTCACTGGAACTAAGGGGACTAGCCCGAACCATGAAAACAGCCCCAGACCTTTATTCCTCCTCCACCAAACTTGACAGTTGGCACTATGCATTCAGGCAGGTAGCGTTCTCCTGGCATCCGCCAAAGCCAGATTAATCCGTCGGACTGCCAGATGGTGAAGAGTTATTCATCCCTCCAGAGAATGCATTTTCACTGCTCCGGAGAGCTTTACACCACTCCAGCCGGTGCTTGGCATTGCGCATGGCGATCTAAGGCTTGTGTGTGGCTGCTCGGCCATGGAAACCCATTTCATGAAGCTCCCGACGAACAGTTCTTGTGCTGACGTTGCTTCCAGAGGCAGTTTGGAACTTGGTAGTGAGTTCCAACCGAGGACAGACGATTTTTACGCGCTACGCGCTTCAGCACCCGGTGGTCCAGTTCTGTGATCTTGTGAGGCCTACCACTTTGGGCCTGAGCTTTTGTTGCTCCTAGACGTTTCCACTTCACAATAACAGCACTTACAGTTGACCGGGGCAGCTCTAGCAGGGCAGGGCAAGACAAACTGACCTGTTGGAAAGGTGGCATCCTATGACAGTGCCACGTTGAATGTCTCTTCAGTAAGGCCATTCTACAGCCAATGTTTGTCTATGGAGATTGCATGGCTGTGTGCTCGATTTTATACACCTGTCAGCAACGGGTGTGACTGAAACAGCTGAATCCACTAATTTGAAGGTGTGTCCACATACTTTTGTATATATGATGTATATGTTTTATTTGATCATATAGACTGATATGGTATTGTGTTCTAATACATGGAGAGGCTGTTGATCCATAGCACAGGAAAAGCACAACCACAAAGTAGGGCCAGCCAGCCAGGGTGGGGCCACTGCACAATGTTGAATGAATTCCATTAGGGCCTAAATTACCTTTAATAGTAAAACAACAGACAATTATCAAGTAGCCATTAGCATGGTATGGAGGTGAGTGTGCGTGTGTGTGGCGCGGGCCGAACATATGGCTCAGGTCAAGGCGAGCACCTCGTCATAAAGCTAACATTGTCATGACTGATGTATGGGGACGCAGTAGTGGGCTCTGAAAGATCCATTTGTCTTCTCAATTAAAGCTGAGAGGGGGAAGAGAGGGACGGGATGTGGGGAGGACGGGGGTTGGGCGGTTGGTAGCCCCTGTGCGGTCCTCACTTAAGAGAGGCGGGTAGGGTGTGTGTGTGTTTGTGTGTGTGGGTTTGTGTTTGTCTGTGTGTGTGTGTGTGTGTTTGTGTGTGTGTGTGTTTGTGTGTGTGTGTGTGGGTTGTGTGTGTGGGTTTGTGTGTGTGTGTGTGTGTGTGTGTGTGTGTGTGTGTGTGTGTGTGTGTGTGTGTGTGTGTGTGTGTGTGTGTGTGTGTGTGTGTGTGTGTGTGTGTGTGTGTGTGTGTGTGTGTGTGTGTGTGTGTGTGTGTGTGTGTGTGTGTGTGTGTGTGTGTGAATTTGGGCAACCCTCCTTCACCTAAATCCTTCCCTGCCCCTTGTGCCACTCTCCCCTTCCAAACACACTTTACTCCCTTCTCCCAGCTCAACCCCCTCACCCCCCCCCCCCCCCCCCCTTTTGCCAAACAGCCAGGAATCTCTTCCCTGGGGCAGAGGCCCACTGGGAAGGCTGGTACTAGCAATCAGAAGCCAGACTGCCCCATGCTAAACACACACACACACGCACACACCCAGCCACTGTGGGTCCTTATCTGACTGGATTCCATGGCATGCAAGGCCTCTATTTCCCTCTATGATCTGTCACTGTCTCGCCATCTAGCAATACCTCCAAAAAACCAGGGGAAGGAGGCAGAGGAGGAGAGAGAGAGAGAGAGAGAGAGAGAGAGAGAGAGAGAGAGAGAGAGAGAGAGAGAGAGAGAGAGAGAGAGAGAGAGAGAGAGAGAGAGAAAATTAGACAGATAATTTTTTACCCATTTGGGTATTGTTTTCAAGCGCTGGTTAAAGCCATTTTACAGTACTATCTACAAAGAAGTGATTTGACGTTTGTCACTGTTATCAGTCAAATAAGAAATTAAACTCAGCAATTAAAGAAACACCCTCTCACTTTCAACTGCGTTTATTTTCAGCAAACTTAACATGTGTAAATATTTGTATGAACATAACAAGATTCAACAACTGAGACATACACTGAACAAGTTCCACTGACATGTGACTAACAGAAATTGAATAATGTGTCCCTGAACAAAGGGGGGGTCAAAATCAAAAGTAACAGTCACTATCTGGTGTGACCACCAGCTGCATTAAGTGCTGCAGTGCATCTCCTCCTCATGGACTGCACCAGATTTGCCAGTTATTGCTGTGAGATGTTACCCCACTCTTCCACCAAGGCACCTGCAAGGTCCCAGACATTTCTGGGGGAATGGCCCTAGCCCTCACCCTCCGATCGAACAGGTCCCAGACGTTCTCAATGGGATTGAGATCCAGGCTCTTCGCTGGCCATGGCAGAACACTGACATTCCTGTCCTGCAGTAAATCACACACAGAACGAGCAGTATGGCTGGTGGCATTCTCATGCTGGAGGGTCATGTCAGGATGAGCCTGCAGGAAGGGTACCACATGAGGGAGGAGGATGTCTTCCCTGTAACACACAGCGTTGAGATTGCCTGCAATGACAACAAGCTCAGTCCGATGATGCTGTGACACACCGCATCAGTCCATGATGGACCCTCCACCTCCAAATCGATCCCGCTCCAGAGTACAGGCCTAACGCTCATTTCTTCGATGATAAACACGAATCCAACCATCACCCCTGGTGAGACAAAACCGTGACTCGTCAGTGAAGAGCACTTTTGCCAGTTCTGTCTGGTCCAGCGATGGTGGGTTTGTGCCCATAGGCGACGTTGTTGCCGTGATGTCTGGTGAGGACCTGCTTTACAACAGGCCTACAAGCCCTCAGTTCAGCCTCTCTCAGCCTATTGCAGACAGTCTGAGCACTGATGGAGGGATTGTGCTTTCCTGGTGTAACTCGGGCAGTTGTTGTTACCATCCTGTACCTGTCCCGCAGGTGTGATGTTCGGATGTACCGATCCTGTGCAGGTGTTGTTACACGTGGTCTGCCACTGCGAGGACCATCAGCTGTCCATCCTGTCTCCCTGTAGCGCTGTCTTAGGCGTCTCACAGTACGGACATTGCAATTTATTGCCCTGGCCACATCTGCAGTCCTCATGCCTCCTTGCAGCATGACTAAGGCACGTTCACGCAGATGAGCAGGGACCCTGGGCATCTTTCTTTTGGTGTTTTTCAGAGTCAGTAGAAAGGCCTCTTTAGTGTCCTAAGTTTTCATAACTGTGACCTTAATTGCCTACCGTCTGTAAGCTGTTAGTGTCTTAGCGACCGTTCCACAGGTGCATGTTCATACATTTTTTATGGTTCATTGAACAAGCATGGGAAACTGTGTTTAAACCCTTTACAATGAAGATCTGTGAAGTTATTTGAATTTTTACGAATTATCTTTGAAAGACTGGGTACTGAAAAAGGGACGTTTCTATTTTTGCTGAGTTTAGGTTTTATCTTACAACTTAAGATGTGCTATTTCCCTCCTTTTACTGTGTATTAGTTAGGGTGCTGATGTGTGATTGTGCTGTAGCTGTTAGACTGGCCAGAGTGTGGGTTTGGACTGGGAAAGTCTCTCATGCCATCTCACCGTCACGCCATTGTTTACACCCCAGTGATTCATTCACGTTCCCATCGATGCAAATTCAGACACAGGGCGGAACACCAACATCTAGAACCAGAACAAGTTGGTGGTCACTGGTCACACAAAAAATGGCCACTGTGTTAGAGGGGTATAGTGTCCATAAGGCACTATAAGGCTTGGTGATTAATTGGCATCTGCCCTGTGGTAGTAAGTATTGTGTTAATAGAAAAACTATTAAGATTCATAAATCCTTTGGACAAAGTGCACTTCCTCTGACTACTGTACACAATGAAGTGGACCGCAGTCACTGGGGGACCCACAGACATAAGCAAATAGTGCACCCCTGTACACTCCGCCTATACACCCCTTCTCTCTCTCTCTCTCTCTCTCCACAGGGCCTGGGGTGGTCTTACTGGACTGGCCTCTTAGACTAAACAAGTCATTGTTACCTTTCATTTCTCAAAAATAACTACATTGAAAGTGTTTGCCTTCATTAGACTCAAGCATGGAGACTGATGAAACGTTCCTAGTTCCTGTAACTAAGCCAAGCGGTTCATTAGATAGGCTGGTACAGAGTCTATAGCAGTAGGGATAAAACATAGTTTGATATACCTGGCCATTGCCATTATTTTATAACCTTAGACTCCTGTTGAGTTGCTGTGTTCAGGTTAGTACGATATAGGCTGAATTTGAGACTCAGTTTCATTACTCTGCTAAAAAGGAGAATTAAAAAAGTCTAGATTAAAACAAATCTCTATCAACATTGATGATCTCATTGTGAACCCTCATCCCTCTACTTTGGCACATTGAACTGCCTGTACTGTAACCGCTCTGACTATGGTTAAGTGTGTTTGAGATGGATGGATGGAGGGTCGCACTGAATCATCGCTGGCCATGTCAGGACAACACGTCAGCAGAGGAGAAGAAACACACTTCTTCTTCTCCCTGTTAGCTAACGTGTGTCGCTCACATAACTCCATCGCCACGCTGCAAGGCCCTACTTACACACCCATGGAAATACTACTGCTGCTGCTATTACCCTAACCCTGCTACTGGCAAGACTGAAGAAAGGCTACATTGTTCTGAGACTCCTCACCCCAGTTAAACAGTTCCTAATTGGTCCCTCTCACTTCTCCAATCCCCTGCTTCTGTAGTGCCCTGGTGGTGGTATGCAGTGAAATGGAATAGCACTTTAAAGGGTTATGAGCAAGCTCACTATATGCCCGGTGTGTAATGCCTTTTGATTCAAGGTCTCATCTAATTCTCCCCTCTCGTCTTGTGTTGGAACATCTGGCAGGGCTGGGGAGCAGGAGCTAGTGCTCTGGCTGGGGGTTAAATAACTGTTGTCAGGTGGTTGTGGAGCCCCAACCAGTAGTGGTGTAATGTGAGGCTATTGGTCCTAGGAGACATATAAGGAGGACAATAATGTGTCAGATGAGCGCCAGCAGCTAAGTCACCTTATTTGAACTTATTTGAGTGTAAATACTAATGTATGCTACTGTGGACGTAATATGTTTCAACTGGAACATTGACCGACAGACAGACATCTTAAGACAACACGTGAAAAATAGCAAGAGCCAAACTGCTAATACCTTGAATTATTTTCCCTTTGTATAATGAGGGCCCTGTACAGCACACATTACAGAACAGTCTGCGTTGACCCGAGTCCAAAGTGAACCCCGTCATCGAGACGCTCGCCGCATTCTCCATCGTATTTATTGTGAGAATATATAATAACCAAAGAGAGCGGTTTGCAGCGGAAGTGGTTTGTGTTTGGCCCACTTGGGTGAAACCGTATCTCCGGCTGCATTATGGAAATGTGGGGTTCTGTGTGCAGCAGCAAAGCAAACTGAGGCAGCTCTAATAGTGTGTTGCTCTCTAATGAAATCAGCAACCCCAGGCCTCAGGAATGAGACTGGCACACTGCTATTGATTTCCTTTACATCCTCACCAAAGCCAATGTTTTCGCTGGGCTCTCCAGTACTGTCTAGCCACTGCTGTGTCTCTATGGAGGAAAGGCCTTTCGTCTTGTTAAAAGGGCTGGGTTCTGTCTTAGATGTGGCAGGAGTCGGTTATTGGAAATCATGTGTTTTCTGACATGGGAGAAGGAGGTTATTGGGGACAGGAAGTCACAGAGAAGGATCAGGGTGGGGAATGAGAGGGGGAAGGATAGAGAAAAAGATGTGCGGATGATTGGATGATATTAGGATTGTGATAGGGAAAAAGATGCAGGGTGGGGAGTGATCAATGAAACCTCTGAAAAGTGAGATGGATAAGAGAATGTGACAGATTGAAGGGAATATGGTTGTCTCTGTCTTTCTTTTCTGTCTTACCACAGAAGTTATGTTGTGTAAATGCAGGGTATCATCTGATGGACCTCTGTGCCAAGAGAAATATGACACGGTACTTTATGACCAGGAGTTCACATTCATATTAATATTCAGTTAATTGTAGGTCTGAAAAATGCTTTATTTTTAAGGGAATGTATTTTTAAGCCAACTTCATCATTATGTGATGTCTAACCATTAAATCACATCTATAACTTAAAAGCCAAAAATCTACATGTCTTTACCTCAAGTGCTTCTTGTCCACTTCATCCGTTGATTAAATCAGCTCTTTATTAAACTTGACTGATTTATATATAATCGTTTGAGTGGTTTAATTTAGGAGTTAAACCCTTTTAGGGAGGTGAATTGGCAATGTTGGAGACACCCAGATAGGCCGCACAGACAGGGGGGACCCTGAGGAAGTAGTGGGTTAATTTGATTTGCCCTCCATCACAGCGCAGCCCCTTCCACTTAAAATATTTATGGATCACACGTCACGAAAGAGGACATCTGATAGCACTCTCTGATAGCTTTCTAACTAAGCCCTGAGTCCCGATGCTGTGCCCCCCACTTATAGCAGACACATGCACGTTGGTGGGTCCACACACACATTCACACGCACATGCATACACACGCACACATGTACATGCACACACACATGCATTCATGTATGCACTCATGCACGCACGCACCCACACACACACAAACAAACACATACGCACACACCTATATATCCTGTGTTTGATTTGACATTTTTCATTTAATTTTCACATAACTTCAATTCAATCTGAATTTAATGGGCCAGATTGCTTCATATTTATATTATCCTTGTTTGGAAAACTTCGAATTTGGAAAAACTGAGACCTCCATTACATCAATCTTAATCTGTTCAGATTTACCACACTCAAAAATCAGAACCTTTTCCCTTAGGAAAGTATTTCGTCATAATTTTCACACGTTAATGGCCTCTCCTTTCTTAATGGTTGCTTTCGGCTTCAGTTGAACCTGGTTATGCTTAAAACTCATCTATGTCCAGCTGTACGTGTGTATGTGCCTACGTGTTGCTCTGCTGATTCAGGAAATAGATAGATGGATGAATAACAAATAGAGTCGTGGATAGTTAGTCCGTCTTTGTTCCGGGCCGTGATGTATGGAGGGAAAACAGCCGTTGACACAGAAACTCACTGTAGAGGAAAGCAGCCCTTTCACAGCTCTGTTTGGCAAACCTACAATGGATTGTGTGGGGCACAGGGTACGGGCTGAGAGAGTTAGAATGTGTGTGTGTGTGTGTCTGTGTGTGGAACGTTGTACATGTTGATTTGTGAATGACAGCACTGTTATAAGGGCTCCTTGTCGTCTACACTGCCTCAGTGATGGGTCACAGGAGCCCCCCCTTCTACCCCGAATGCTCCAGGGACGCTCTCTGGTTACTGTTTTCCATGGACGGCCACATACAGACCCCCCCAAACCCTCTCAGCACACTCCATCAGGTCCTTACCAAAAGCATCCAGACCCCCCCCTTCCTCCAGGCCCCTTCTCGTAAACAGCCAGACGCCTGTTTGTAGCATGAGAACAGCCCAGTCCAACTATCTCCTTTCTCTCATTTACTGCTCCATAAGGTCAATGCAACACACTTTATGGTAGCTATCTCTTAAAGCACTGGATTCCTTAGGATTCTTTGCTATCTAAATCTCTGGTAAGTCTTTATTTGGATAGTCCATCTGTAGATGCTCTATATACAGACTATCAGTAACATTTCAACTAACTATCTACTAACCCTAGATCTAACCCTAACCTTAACCCTTATCCTAACCCAAAACTTAACTCTTACTCTAGTCCTAACCTTAACCCATTACCCTAACCCTTATTCTACACCTAAACCTAACCCTAACCGTAACCTTAGCAAGCAGTTTCTTATCAACAGATAGTTTGTTGATATTATGATATTATGATCTGTAGAGCATCTATCCAAATAAAGTGTGACCAAATTGACAAATGTCAATGTTCTGCTGTTTTTATAGCTTTTATTCTATGAGCCCGTTGTGTACTATTTACTCTACTTTTAGGGAACACATCCTTACTCCTTAATATTACCACCTCATTTACTCAAAAGAGACAACAGGCTTTATAGATTGACCTATAATTGATTGCGTGATATTTGATGCCCCTAATCATAATTTTAAAATAGCAAATCCATTCTCCTACAACCTGAAGGATAATGCATTTCAGGTATTTCAGGGTAGTATGGTGACCCACTAGGTTAAGCTATAAATATAGCCTGGTAATGCTTCTATTTTGGTATTGAGTGACACAGCAGTTATTTTGTTCTGTGACACCGTCCGACAGGCTGTGGAGCAGGACTATGTTGTGCTGTTATTTGGTCCACAGTGAGAGCTGTTCCTCTTGCTCTGGGTCGGTGAAACCTGGCTCTCTCTGAGCCCTGTGTCTGCTCACGGACACACAACTCTGGAACAATACAATTCTGCAAGGAACTCTCCATTTCAATGTATTCTTGGGAAACGCCTAATCTGGTTTAGGAAAACTGGCCCTTTAACTCTAAAATTCTAGAACTGTAGAAGATTGCGACTCTGGACATTCAGAAGTCTGGAAGCATGGAATGAGGGTCTGGAAGGCTATTGGGGTACCCAGAGACAGGCCCAGCCAAATCATGTGCTGGTGATTTGGCTGGGCCTGTCTCTGGGGACCCCAATAGACAGACAGATGCATTAATTATGACCATTTAGTGGAGCAGATAGAGCAGATAGATGAAAGGGCAACAGGCACACTAAAGTGTCTCTCCTACATGACCCGGTCACCAGTATCTTCTCTCTCTCTCTGTGTGTGTGTGTGTGTGTGTGTGTGTGTGTGTGTGTGTGTGTGTGTGTGTGTGTGTGTGTGTGTGTGTGTGTGTGTGTGTGTGTGTGTGTGTGTGTGTGTGTGTGTGTGTGTGTGTGTGTGTGTGTGTGTGTGTGTGTGTGTGTGTGTGTGTGGAGTCAGAGAAGAATTGTCAAAGACTCCAGCCACCCAAGCCATAGACTGTTCTTTCTGCTACCGCACGGCAAGCGGTGTCGGTGCACCAAATCTGGAACCAACAGAACCCTAAACAGCTTCTACTCCCGAGCCATAAGACTGCTAAACAAGACTGCCAAATAGTTAATCAAATTGCTACACGTACTACCTGCATTGACCGTTTGTTGCACTAACTGTCTTGCACTGTCTCTATGCACACACACTGGACTCTACCCACACACTGACACATACTTAAACTGACATCTTAACACACACATACAGTACCAGTCAAAAGTTTGGACACAACTACTCATTCAAGGGTTTTTCTTTATTTTTACTATGTTCTACATTGTAGAATAATAGGGAAGACATCAAAACTATGAAATAACACATATGGAATCATGTAGTAAGCTAAAAATTGTACCTCTCGTACCTCTGCACATCAACTCGGTACTGGTACTCCCTATATAGCCATTTTACTTTTACTCGTTATTGTTATTCATTATTCACTGTGTATTTATTCCTCCTGTTACTATTTCTATATACAGTGTATATATGTTTTATCTTAACTCTGCATTGTTGGAAAAGGACACTTAAGTAAACATTTCATTGTTAGTCCACAACCGTAGTTTAAAAAGGCATGTGACAAATAACATTTTATTTTATTTGGTGTGTGTGTGTTCGTGAGTGCATCAGTGAGTGAGAGAGGAGGGTGATTTAGTGAGTGAGTGAGTGAGTGAGTGAGTGAGTGAGTGAGTGAGTGAGTGAGTGAGTGAGTGAGTGAATGAGTGAGTTTATTTTTATTTATTTGAGTTTATTTATTTTTATTTTTACAGGGACAGTGCACATTAATCAACGTTTCAGTAAAAGTGCCGGTTTTAGCCAGCCGGCTAATTTTCAACCGCAGTCCCTGGGCAGGTTATTAAAAACAATTACAATATAGACAATAGCAACATTGAACAAGCAAGACATAGCAACATAGGACAAGCAAGACGTAGCATACAGACAGAGCAACATAGAACAAAAAGCAGCAAGACAAAATTCATAAAAGCAACAAAGTGTTTCCACACCTCACAAGTTACAGACAACAGACATGGAAAGTGGCAACACACAGCTAGGGACCATGTTCACAAATCTGATTGACCTTTAGCCATGTCTTCAAGCATTTTGTGAAAGTGTGATATGTGGTGCAGTTATGTGTGTCTGATGGCAGTGTATTCCAGACATGGGAAGCTCTCACAGAGAAAGCGGATTTACTAAAGGTGCTTTTCCTTAGGGGAACTATACAGTCACCTCTCATGGCAGACCTTGTGGATCTGCTGCCATATGTTTGGGTTTTCTGTTTAACAAAAATACTGAGTGGAGGGGGAGCCAAGCCATTTAGGATCTTGAATACAAGACACGCATCGTTGTATTGCACAAGATTTTCCCAACTCAGGAGCTCATGCTTTGAGTGAGTGAGTGAGTGAGTGAGTGAGTGAGTGAGTGAGTGAGTGAGTGAGTGAGTGAGTGAGTGAGTGAGTGAGTGAGTGAGTGAGTGAGTTGAGGGTTTGTTTCTGTATGTAATACAAGATGTAGACATGGTGTTCTGGGAACTGAATGTTATCATACTCCGTTTGAATCAGCCATCTTTAGAGTCATAATGTAATATAGACTGACAATCTCAGTTCAATGACCAGTCTCTGTGGCTAGAATATCAGAGCTGTTTTCACTGTGCCAGTCCTTTAGGGATGGTTAGCGTGATATGTAAAGTGGTGGGGTCCTTAGGGTATAAGGCAGGATAGAGGAAGTGGGTCTGATTGTCTCTCCCATGTGGATGTGACATCATATCAGACGCAGAAAAAATGCATGATTCCCTGGCGTCATCCTTTAAACCATGAGATGTTTTTGGCTCAATGCAGCATTTCTAATGGAGATGTATCTCTGGCTCTCAGTTGTGCCCAGGATATATTCCCCAATTGCAAATATCTCTATCACTGGTACATACGTTCAAATATTTGATATTAAAAACAGTTGTGCTGTTTTTTAATCAGAATGTTGACTTTAATATGATGCATGGCACTTACATTTGTATTTTACTTCAAAAGGAGTTGCTCTACCACTAAGCACAACATTTGACTCCACTTTAATATATAACCTACAAAATGGAATTTTTGCATTTTATGGAAAGATTGTTTAATGGAACAGGTTTTCTATTTGTGCTTCAGCTGATAAAAAAAGAGTCTGTTCTCAGGGTACATATAACATGAGTTCCTATTTGCTGTTGCATCAAATGAGCTGTTAATCAGTACTAAAGTTAAAACCCTGTGAAGTGGATTAACGCCACCTGGAGGGACTTATCAGTAGAGCAGCACGCCCAATAACACCATCCCTGTTTTCGTGTGTGTGTGTGTGTGTGTGTGTGTGTGTGTGTGCGTGTGTGTGCGTGTGAGTGGGGGGGGGGGGGGTCCACTCTAATTCGCGCCACACACCAAGCACTCCAACAGCCCAGCTATTTAGCATGGTGGAAACGCGTTTCCGTCGATTTGTCTATATGAGCTTTAAAAATAACCGAGGGTCGAGGGAGGGATACCCTTTTTCTGAGCGCTACCCTTCTTGGCTGTCAGAATGTTTACATCCGAAAAGGAATTGTTTAAAGCGAGCTATCTAGACTTTACTGGACCTCTGTTAGCCAACTCCCTCTGCTGCAAAGTTTGACGCAACAGCAATGAAGAATTGCAGAGAAACGCACTAACAGGCCTATTTGTCACAGCATTAAACAAATCAATCGATATTTCAATAGGCCAACAAATTCAGAGGAACAATAATAACGTTTGCTCATTTTAATATAAAGATAGGCCTAGGTTCCATGGCCTGTTAATTTCACCTCTCCTCGAATGTTTTTTTAGAATTATGGAGTTTTTTTAATGTATTACTGTCAAAAAATATTCTCAGGTGGGCCTATATGTTCTACTAAAGTTATATAATAGGCCTATTTAATTTTGTGGACATATAGCATATGGGCCAAATTCAACGTTATTGGAAATCTACAACTTTTTCTAAGATAGAAAGTATAAAACGCGATAGTAAAAAAATAGATGTGTGAATATATGCAATGCCAACAGTCCAACCTACAGCCCAGCAAAAGTCATACGCCCTAATATTTGACACACTCCAATTTTAGGATGGGCTTACGAACCTGCAAGCACGAAGCATCTTCCATAATAAAACAGGTGATTTTTAAAACATTGTTTATTTTTATGACGTGTAGGCTATAACCCGTGCGAAGCCTCCCGGTGTAGTTGGACCGGCTTTTGCGGCTGTCAGACCGATCCCGAGAGACCCGGCGCCGCCTACACCAATAAAAACACAGAACGACCCATCATCTGGAAAGTAGTGAAAGTTGGACAACGTTTTCACCGGTCGTAGCCAGACGTGGGCCGCAGTCGGACTTTCTCTCTCCGTGGATGTTCAAGGCTGTCAGTTTTATGTAGGAATATCTTCTTCTAACCGCATTATTTAGTCCCACGTGCATAGTTTTCCATTTCTTGGGTTCCTTATAAAATATACGTGTCGATTTGACCTATTCATGTTAATAAACAGTTTCCAATATTTGGGATTGGTAAACCACTAACATGTAATTCCAAATGGTATAGGCATTGATATAACATGTATTAATCTGTAAAATATCAGTGTCTCAAAACAAACTTTCACAGTATGATATGATTGTATGTATGTATTAACTCAATACAGTAATATTACAGTATTTTTACCCCAGTTGAACAAAATATCCAGATTGATTAAGGCCATTTTTTTTTTTCTTCCTACTAGCCAGGTAATCTGGGGATACGGTTATATCGGCTATACTCATTCTAACGATATTACTGTTAATACATTTGATATAGCCTAATAATAATAATAACAATACATTCCAATTGAATGTTGAGAATGATAGCCTATAGGCTAGGCCCTGCATAATTATGTATGACGCATTTATTTATATTTATATTGATCACAATATTTTATTTAGTTTTCCTTTATTTAACTAGGCAATGCAGTTAAGAACAAATTCTTATTTACAATGACGGTCTATGAACAGTGGGTTAACTGCCTTGTTCATTGGCAGAACGACATATGTTTACCTTGTCAGCTCGGGGATTCGATCTAGCAACCTTTCGGTTACTGGCCCAACACAGGGGTGGAATCGAGAATCACTAGGCTACCTGCCGCCCCATTTAGATAAACAATAATAAATATGATAGCTGTGTTGCTCTTCAAAATTAATTGTTGCTACTACATTAATTCCTACATTTCATCTCGATATCCCCATTATGCAATGCTTTCGAAAAGGAATTCTAAACATACACTAACTCTGTCCTAAAGTAGAAGCATCATGGCCATCCGTCTCAAAATATTCCTGTCTGGGTTTCACAAACCAGAGGTCAGACACGCGCACCTCGCAGGGCCACTGGTATCACGCTACAGAGAACCATTGGCATGGACGCAGTTCCTGAGGTCAGGCGTTTTCGCAGCCAAAGGAATCGAGATTTTTTTTTTTGCAGAACGAAATTACAAAATTAAAACAAGAAAGCGAGTCACCACTTCCTTAAGTCTTCCTGCATCGCGGTTCTCTCCTACCCGAGGTTTCCTCGCCAGTTGGGCCGCCTTTTCCGCACGACAGTCCTCGTGATCTGCCCTGAGCGCAAGGTCAAGGGAAAGTATGTTCGAGTCTCAGACTGCGTTGTTTCAGAGAGCAAGAAAATGTCATGCAGCCAATGTTACTGTTGCCCGCGATATAAAACAATAGATGGCACTAAGCCAGCTCCACTATGGGCTGTATGAATGATAGAACACACATGGCCAAGAAAGAAGCAGGCCTAAGTTAGACCTATGATCGTCCATCTTATACTTAAAAATCAGATTTCTGATTTAATTCATTTTAGATTTTTAGAAACATAATAATTGAGGTATGAATAACATCCTGTACAAAATGTTTCGAATAAAATGCTATACTTCATCATTTCAAATATACCATACCAAGAGGTACTTTCACTTGTAAGTTTTCAAATTATACATTTTACAAAAATAGACTATCTTGTTATTTCACAAATAAATATATATATATATATCAGATTGGTGTGATTAATGTTGTTTTAAATATTTCCTAATATTCAACACTATTCTGAAATCCCATACACGGATGTATTATGATTCTACATTGAATTAGTTTAATTATATGAAAGATGCATTTAATAAAAATGTATGTAATGAATTACAGGAGATATCATCTTGTAGTAGCTATCTTATGTAATACAAAGGTGACAATACATTTCTATTAAATGTTGATTAGGCCTACTAGAATAATATATATATATATATATATATATATATATATATATATATATATATATATATATATATATATATATATATATTATTATTTTATTTAACTAGGCTAGTCAGTTAAGTACAAATTCTTATTTACAATGACGGCTTACCCAGGCAAAACCTGGACCAATTGTGCGCTGCACTACGGGACTCTCAATACCGGCAGGATGTGATACAGCCTGGATTCGAACCAGGGACTGTAGTGACGCCTCTTGCACTGAGATGCAGTGCCTTAGACCACTGTGCCACTCGGGAATAAAAGAGAACATTTAAGCAGTAGGACTACAGAAAATGTGCATATTTTCAGTAAATTTACTGTTTATACTAGAATGAAATGAGAAAATATATACATTTATAAAAATGCTATCCATTCTTTATTTCCCCATTGCTATAATTAAGAACGTTTATTGTAAAAGTATTATTTTGTACCACATGATATTTAATTATGCATCGTATATATTAAATAGTCTACTGTAAAAATATATTTGTGATAAACATAAATTTTTATTACACATTCATTATAAACATGCAGGTGAAAACTAAATTGGATACAACATCCTTGTGAGTAACCCGGTCACCAACAATGTAAATCATCCTGTACACAGTTGCAAAGTTGCAGAAAGTTAAAACATGGCTTTTGAGTTACCCTTTACTTCTCATGGTGTGTGAGCAAGCATTTTATGTTCCACAGCGTGTGTGTTTCTATGTGAGCTAGTTGGTGTGAGCAACTCTGTGATTTCCCTGGGATTTCTGTGTGTGTGGAGCGGGGCATGACCCCATGTCGCCCGGCGGGGACCCAGACACAATTGCGGTGCTGCAGGAAGGACAGAGTCTGTGTTATGCTTCCCCTCTACCTGAGAGACAGCCATATATCACTGCTGCTCTGCTCTGTTCTCTGACCTTAACCAGCTCACCAGTTCACCAGCACACAGACAAGTTCCCCGCTCCCCCACAAAGATAGAAACAGGACCCCAGACCCAGGACCTGACAGGACCCCACACCCACAGCCCCATGTAGCACCAGACCCACACATCCAGGGACCTATAGGACCCCAGCCCAAGCCCCAACCTCTTCAACCCCTGGCCCAGACCTTACCATCCTGCTCATCCTGATAACCTGTTAAACTCAGACATCCAGGACCCCGGCCAATTGTGACCCCCAGACTAGACACCCTGACCCAGCCTCCTGTCCAGACACTAAAGTACCCCGGTGTCCTCGTCAACCCTGATCCCTGGACACACACAATACATTTCATAAGTGTTCAAACAACTTCCACACATCTAAAATGACCGCAATTGTACAGGAAAGTGCTAACCCTCTTGGGATTGATGTGTAAATAAATTGGTCAAAATGACCCTGTCTATGTCTATCCTCTAACCAATATATATAAGAGACCCCCCCCACACACACACACACACACACACACACACACACACACACACACACACACACACACACACACACACACACACACACACACACACACACACACACACACACACACACACACACACACACACACACACACACACACACACACACACAGCAACCTGTTTAACGAACACAGAAACACCACAAATATTCCACTTATTTCTCAACTGTTCCGCATACAGCCAGAAGGTATTTTAGTGAGTTGTTGGCCCACCCTGCATTGAGGATTTATCAGCCGTTAGAGCAGCTTATGCCTGGGGGGGAAATGCAGGCCGTACCATTATGAGATGACGGCATGATGAGGAGTGATCACAGTTCATACCTACTGTCATATTTGATCATAAATGTGGTATTTAATATGGGGATACGTGATGAAAGGCGATGCAGGGAGGGTGCAGAGAGTTAATGATGCCCAGAAGAGTGTGTGGTGGAGCAGGCTGATAGTGCAGTTTAGGCCAGTACTACTCTACTCTGCCCTTCTCTAACCCTGCCCTTCTATTGCAGCTGCCCTGTGTCCACTACTAGACCCACTATAGAGGTGAGTTTGGACTCTTTCTCCCTCCTTCTCACTGACAGCACATATTTCACAGAAATTCTGACTTTGTGTGTGTCTGTGTGTGTGTGTGTGTATTGAGGTGAAGCGAGGCAGATGGTGTGATTTGTGGCGGAGGGGAGTAATTATGATTGAGAGCATTACTCCTCACTCTGCCCTCTAGGTCAGCTTGACACACACACACACACACACACACACACACACACACACACACACACACACACACACACACACACACACACACACACACACACACACACACACACACACACACACACACACACACACACACACACACACACACACACACACACACACACACACTCTCGCTCTCTCTCGTTGGTCTCCCCCGTGGGTTATTCTGACACTGTCCAGATAAACTGGAAGACTGATGTCCATGCGGCCTGCAGAACCTTCACCACAGCATATTTATGCTTGAGTGTGTGTTGTGTGTGTGTTTGGTGTGTGTGTGTTCAACCTCCATGTGAATGTGTTTGCTTATGATTTACAGTGTGTGTAAAGGGTTTTGTGTGCGATGTTTTAAGGGAGTTACAACACAACTACCCTAGAAATACACAAAGTACATTCAAAAATAGAAAAATGCCTCACAACATGGGGATTTTCAATCATGCCAAATATCACAGAATTTTACTTTGGTGATATTGTGGGGCTTATATTTAGTAGTACTTGCAGCAATTTCTATTAAGCATACTCAAATTTTCCTGTTTATTTGATATAAAATAACACTTGAATTGGAAACAACATTTTGGACACAAACAAATGATCGTACTTATTTAGTCTGCCTCTGTGGTCTGGGTCAGTTTGAGCCTTCCATATGTTTCCCACCCTGTGTGTGTGTGCCTGTCCTACAGAATAGACTGAATGTCTCAGTCATGGAGCCTTATTCTCTAAGCAACACTTTAAGATCTAGCAGCTGAGCGGTTCACTCATGATCCTCTTCCTGTTTGTGTTTACCGTCACATCTATTTCTGCTATGATGGGAAAAACAGAGGAGCTCCTCCATTACTATGTTGTCTTCATATTGAGATGAACATGTGAAAGTCGAGGTCATGTAATGTCAGATCACATCCATGCCAGTCTGTTGTTCCTCCATGGTCTCCTCTGCTCCACCCTGATCTGCAGCTTGCCTCTGCCCATGGGGGAGCCCTGACGATGGGGCGTGCTCTTGCGTGCATAGGCCCCGGAGCCCCGCCCCCCCAGCCCCTGTGTGGTCTGGCTGTGTGTTGTGTGTGAGTGTGTGGTCCTCCTGGCCCCCTGCTCATCTGTCCGAGGCCTGCTAACGGCCTGCCCAGTGACCACGGCTGTTTACTTTAGCTCTGTCTGCACCAACTGAACTCTGATCGCCCGCTTCCTCCAGCTGGGCCAAATCAGGCCCCGGCCAGTTTCAGCCTGGGGAGGGGCCCCTTGGCCTGGGACAAGACAGCTACAGGGGCCCCTGTTGGATCAGGGTGCCTCCAATCCCTTCCCATGCCACCTCTCTCTCTCCCTTCCATCCCCTGTGCTTTAGTATATGACTGATAGAGCCGTACCATAGCCAGGCATATGGTTGCTGTGTTGTGAGCAGTGCCTCTGTGTCTGTAATTATGTTGTCAGAGGCCTATCCTCATTGGCTATGGTAATTGATGTAACAGTCAGTACCCTGCATTTCTTTTAGGGAAACACACAGACTGACAACACATTCAGAAATGGAGACGCGAGGTGGAGGTTTACCATAGGATACAGTCTTTTTACCAAAGCCATAGAGTTCTTTTCACTGGGGAAATGTTTTGCTTGTCTGCTGGTTTGGCTGCTTTGATGTGGTTAAAAAGTTACTGACAAAATACAGACAATACTAGCAATATTAATCTCTCACTTTTTCCAGTAGATTAGTGACTTCTGCTTCTCTGTGATATTTTAAGTAGAAATCGTGCACCAATATGGAATTTTAAATGCCTGTTATATTAAATGATGTGTACTTTATTGTAGACCACATGGAGAAGGTCCAATGCATCCATTTTGATTTCAATATCAAATCATTTATGGGTTACAATGAAGTACCTTACTGTGATTGTTTTCAATTAAAATTGTTTTAAAAAATGAAGGTGTGGGTGAGGTGCGTCTACTAATACGCCATATTCTGACCTTGACTTAATTCTCTCATAGGAAACGATGGATAATGTTGAGAAACCTATCGGTTCGAAGTGGGACATCTAATAAATTTTGTCCTGGTAGAATTTTACCTTATGATCGCTGGAGACAAATGTGAAACCAGTCATGAGGCAGCAAACTGAAGTATATCAACTTATCACGGTAGGCACCATCAGTTATACCCACAGTCATTTCTAGCTGTCACTTTAGTGTTCGTTGCCTTACATTTTGCATCATTCCATTACATCGTCAGTTTACCTTTCTTTTCTCTGTCACGTTCCTGTGGTTGTTCCTGAGGATCGCTAGCAATAGGGGATCATACAGTATTAGTCTAACTTATTACAAGTTGTGCAATAATTTGGAACATGTAGCCTATTTGAATCATTATGGAACACAGACCATATGTAGCAGTTTAAACCTGGAGCCTGGCACAGGGTTCAGGACAACTGGACTTTTGTCATCACAGTTCCATGATTAGTGAGGATTACTAGGGTTTATATATAGGACTACTGTTCAACCCTTATTGTACACTTTTCTCACCTTACAATATTTCCTGGCTTGAACAATTGCATATGTCAACTTTCAGGACAAGTCAAACCACTGTATTTTTGATTCACCAATATATTTCGCACTAAAGGCTCTCCAAACCTGTTTTTTTTATTCATAAAAATGTCATAACCCTAAATAATATTTAAGATCATTTTTCAATCTACCAATTTGTGCTGAAAAGGAGACTAATATATATCTATTTACATGGCTTTCTTTCATTGATCCCTAATATTCTGAACCGTTCTGTCCATATATTCTAGTCTGTCGAGAAAATTCTAATTAAAGGTACACCAAATTTAAAGGGATGGCTTTAAATAAATGTAATGAAAACCCTATTGAATGAAAACTCCACAGGATAATCTGTTGGCCAGAAAGTTGGAGGCTATTCAGTGGTTGAATTACATTTATTCAGCTTGCGCAAGGGAACCACACCTGCAAAGCCGGTTAAGTCGCCCTACCTGTCAAAGGCATCTGCATGCTTCCCAGTCGAAGCAATTCGGAAGACATCATGCATATATTATGATGACATTTTGTGACGTTTTTGTTCGTTTTTTTGCTTTTTCGGCTGTTCAGGCACCTGCCATTTTTTCTAGAGGCAAGCCAAAGTTCGGAGCCGAAGTCTATGCCCCTTCACTGGTGATTAGTCAACAGTAGGGATTCATCAATAAAGTATTTGTTGTCATTCAATGAGACATGACTAGTTTTCTTACAGATTTTTTCATTGAGAAATACTGCACCAAACATCTTAGTTAGATGTAAAATTGGGCGACTAAGATCTCCTCAACAAATATGTCAAAATGAATGACAGATTCCTTTAGTTATTTTAGATTAATTCTAACTTTTGAGGTAGCATATATTGGCTATGGGTTTTTCAAGCAACGGTATTTTAAGGGAGTATGCAAGTACACTCTGAAAGGTAAGTTTGAATACCAACTACTGAGAAGTGCATAAGAAAGGCCGCGTAGGAAAGGTGTACATTTCCTAAATCTGAATCGGGTCCTAATTTACAGCCTTGTAATGTCACCAGGCAGGCCAAAACTCCATCCCACCAAAACATGCTGAAATTCAGGCAATTCTAATTTTCACAATTTCACAGTATTCTTCCAACCTCATAGTGTGGAAGTATATATAAAACACTGGAAAATCTAGTTTTCGACTCCACTGAGCCTTTAATCAATCAGATGTTTTATATGAATAAAGACTTGCTAAAGTGCCAAAATTCAGCATTTTGACATGTCCCTCTGTGCACCCTCTGTGACTTCTAGGAAGATTTTAACCCACTTAACCCCAACATTTCTCCAAGTTTTCACCATCATTGTAAAGTTATTTTGTTGCTTTGACAAAATCATTCCTAAAGATTATTATTTGTGTCATGTGATTAGGGATTAATTTACGTATGTCCCTCATTTTAAAGCTGCAATATGCAACTTTTTGGAAGTAGTGACCAAATTCACATAGAAATGTGAGTTATACATCTTTCATTCTCATTGAAAGCAAGTCTTATGTTCTATGTGCACTATTTCTATGCTTTCCCATTCTCTGCATATTTTCCTTTCGGTTTTGCACAGCAGCTTCTAACAGCTGAAAATACAATATTTGCGGTTATTGAAATGATGTTTCACAGCGGTTTGGATTGAGCGTAGCAGTCAGACGTCTGTTTTGTCTTGTCCTGTCCCGTGTATATATATTTTTTCATATATATTTCGTATATATTTTTAATCTCAAATTCCATCTACTGACTGAACATACTCTCCTGCAACCCGCCTCGCCCAATGTGGTACAGATCTGCTATTTTTTATACTTTAGAACCGGAACCCCAATCAGGAGCTAGCCAGCTAACTAGCTACTAGCTAGTAGTCAGTTAGCCACTGCTAGAGGTCATCACCGTTAACTCGGACATCAGCCAGCCTCAGGCCGGTCAATTCCTGCCAGTCTGCACAGGGTGATATCAACCCCGAGCATATCGGACTGCTTTTTAACTACCACAGCTCCGGACTCTTACCGCAAGCTCTGAACCTTTACACCGGATCATCGCAGCTAGCTAGCTGCTATCCAAGTGGCTACTCCTGGCTAACGTCTCTGTTCCGAAGCACGCACCAGGTAGCCTGGAGCTAGCCTGGAGCTAGCCTGGAGCTAGGCCAATCTCCCGGCTAGCCGAAGAGATCCATCAGCCAATTCCTGGGCTACAATACCTCTTTTGCCAATTGGCCTGGACCATTTACTGCCGACACGGAGCCCCGCTGATCCATCACGACTGGTCTGCCGATGTAACTGTCCGGGAGGTTTCAACAGGCTCTTCCGTTGCGACGTCCCCCGGAGGCCCATCTGCTAGCCTGCTAGCCCCGGCCTGCTAGCTGTCTGAATCGCCGTGTCTCCAGCTCGCCTAGCTACTCACTGGACCCTATGATCACTTGGCTACACATGCCTCTCCCTAATGTCAATATGCCTTGTCTATTGCTGTTTTGGTTAGTGATTATTGTCTTATTTCACTGTAGAGCCTCCAGCCCTGCTCAATATTCCTTAGCTAGCCCTTTTATTCCACCCCCCACACATGCAGTGACCTCACCTGGCTTATATGGTGCCTCTAGAGACAAAACTTCTCTCATCGTCACTCAATGCCTAGGTTTACCTCCACTGTACTCACATCCTACCTTACCCTTGTTTGTACATTATGCCTTGAATCTATTCTTCCGCGCCCAGAAATATGCTCCTTTTACTCTCTGTTCCGAATGCACTAGACAACCAGTTCTTATAGCCTTTAGCCATACCCTTATCCTACTCCTCCTCTGTTCCTCTGGTGATGTAGAGGCTCAGGCCCCGCAGCCCCTAGCATCACTCCCATTCCCCAGGCGCTCTCATTTGTTGACTTCTGTAACCATAAAAGCCTTGGTTTCATGCATGTTAACATTAGAAGCCTCCTCCCTAAGTTTATTTTATTCACTGTTTTCGCACACTCTGCCAACCCGAATGTTCTAGCCGTGTCTGAATCCTTGCTTAGGAAGGCCACCAAAAATCCTGAAATTTCCATCCCTAACTATAACATTTTCCGACAACATAGAACTGCCAAAGGGGGCAGAGTTGCAATCTACTGCAGAGATAGCCTGCAGAGTTCTGTCATACTATCCAGGTCTGTGCCCAAACAATTCGAGCTTCTACTTTTTCCAGAAACAAGTCTCTCACCGTTGCCGCTTGTTATAGACCCCCTTCAGCCCCCAGCTGTGCCCTGGACACCATATGTGAATTGATTGCACCCCATCTATCTTCAGAGTTCGTACTGTTAGGTGACCTAAACTGGGACATGCTTAACACCCCGGCCGTCAATCTCACACAAATGATCAAGGAACCTACCAGGTACAACCCTAAAACCGTAACCATGGGCACCCTCTTAGATATCCTCCTGACCAACTTGCCCTCTAAATACACCTCTGCTGTCTTCAATCAGGATCTCAGCGATCAATGCCTCATTACCTGCGTGCGTAATGGGTCCACGGTCAAACGACCACCCCTCATCACTGTCAAACGCTCCCTAAAACACTTCAGCGAGCAGGCCTTTCTAATCGACCTGGCCCGGGTACACTGGAAGGATATTGACCTCATCCCGTCAGTAGAGGATGCCTGGTTGCTCTTCAAAAGTGCTTTCCTCACCATCTTAAATAAGCATGCCCCATTCAAAAAATTGAGAACTAAGAACAGATATAGCCTTTGGTTCACCCCAAACTTGACTGCCCTTGACCAGCACAAAAACATCCTTGTCTGCATTGGCATCGACTAGCCCACACGATATGCAACTTTTCAGGGAAGTCAGGAACCAATATATTCAATCAGTTCGGAAAGCTAAGGCTAGCTTTTTCAAACAGAAATTTGCATCCTGTAGCACTAATTCCCAAAAGTTTTGGGACACTGTAAAGTCCATGGAGAATAAGAGCACCTCCTCCCAGCTGCCCACTGCACTGAGGATAGGAAACCGATAAATCATAATTTCAATAATCATTCTTCTACAGCTGGCCATGCTTTCCACCTGGCTACCCCTACCCCGGCCAACATCTCAGCACCCACTGCAGCAACTTGCCTAAGCCCCGACCCGCTTCTCCTTTACCCAAATCCAGACAGCTGATGTTCTGAAAGAGCTGCAAAATCTGGATCCGTACAAATCAGCTGGACTAGACAATATGGACCCAATCTTTCTAAAAATTATCCGCCAAAAATGTTGCAACCTCTATTACTATCCTATTCATCCTCTCTTTCGTATTGTCTGAGATCCCCAAAGATTGGAAAGCTGCTGCGATCATCCCCCTCTTCAAAGGGTGAGACACTCTAGACACAAACTGTTATAGACCTATATCCATCCTGCCCTGCCTTTCTAAAATCTTCGAAAGCCAAGTTAACAAACAGATTGCCGACCATTTCGAATCCCACCGCACCTTCTCCGCTATGCAATCTGGTTTCCGAGCTGGTCATGAGTGCACCTCAGCCACGCTCAAGGTCCTAAACGACATCATAACCGCCATCAATAAGAGACAGTACTGTGCAGCCGTATTCATTGACCTGGCCAAGGCTTTCGACCCTGTCAATCACCACATCCTCATCGGCAGACTCAACAGCCTTGGCTTCTCAAATGACTGCCTCGCCTCGTTCACCAACTCCTTCTCAGATAGAGTTCAGTGTGTCAAATGGGAGGGCCTGTTGTCCGGACCTCTGGCAGTCTCTATGAGGGTGCCACAGGGTTCAATTCTCGGGCCGACTCTTTTCTCTGTATATATCAATGATGTTGCTCTTGCTGCTGGTGATTCTCTGATCCACCTCTACGCAGACGACACCATTCTGCATACTTCTGGCCCTTCTTTGGACACTGTGCTAACAAACCTTCAAACGAGCTTCAACGCCATGCAACACTCCTTCTGTGGCCTCCAACTGCTTTTAAATGCTAGTAAAACTAAGTGCATGCTCAACCGATTGCTGCCTGCACCCTCCCGGCCGATTAGCATCACTACTCTGAACGGTTCTGACTTAGAAGAATATATTGGCAACTACAAATACCTAGGTGTCTGGTTAGACTGTAAACTCTCCTTCCAGACTCACATTAAGCATCTCCAATCCAAAATTAAATCTAGAATCAGCTTCCTTGTCACGACTTCCACCGAAGTCGGTTCCTCTCCTTGTTCGGGCGGTGTTCGGCGGTCGGCGTCATCGGTTTTCGAGCCATCGCCGATCCATTTTTCATTTCCCATTTGTTTTGTCTTTTTTTCCAAAACACCTGGTTCTCATTTCCCTCATTAAGTGTTGTGTATTTAACCCTCTGTTCCCCCCATGTCTTTGTGTGGAATTGTTTGTTGGTAGTGTTTGTGCACATTTGTTACTAGTGCGCTTCAGGTTTTGTACCCATGATGGTTATTTTTATGCCGTTGGTTTTGTATTAAACTGCTCCGGCTATTACCTAGTTCTGCTCTCCTGCGTCTGACTTCACTGCCGCCAGTTACGCACACCATTACATTCCTATTTCGCAACAAAGCCTCCTACACTCATGCTGCCAAACATACCCTCGTAAAACTGACTATCCTACCGATCCTTGACTTCGATGAGGTAATTTACAAAATAGCCTCCAACAGTCTACTCAGCAAACTGGATGTATTCTATCACAGTGCCATCCGTTTTGTCACCAAAGCACCATATACTACCCACCACTGCAACCTGTATGCTCTCGTTGGCCGGTCCTCACTACATATTCGTCGCCAAACCCACTTGCTCTAGGTCATCTATAAGTATTTGCTAGGTAAAGCCCCACCTATTCTCAGCTCACTGGTCACCATAGCAACACCCACCCATAGCACACGCTCCAGCAGGTAAATTTCTCTGGTCATCCCCAAAGGCAACACTTCCTTTGGCCGCCTTTCTTTCCTGTTCTCTGCTGCCAATGACTGGAACGAATTGCAAAAATCACTAAAGCTGGAGTCTTATATCTCCCTCTCTAACTTTAGTAAGCATTAGCTGTCAGAACAGCTTACCAATCACTGTACCTGTACACAGCCAATCTGTAAATAGCACACCCAACTACCTCATCCCCATATTATTACTTACCCTCTTGCTCTTTTGCACCCCAGTATCTCTACTTGCACATCATCATCTGCATATCTATCACTCCAGTGTAAATGCAAAATTGTAATTATTTTGCCTCTATGGACTATTTATTGCCTTACCTCCCTACTCTTCTACATTTGCACACACTGTACATAGATTTGTCTATTCTGTTATTGACTGTACGTTTGTTTATGTGTAAATCTGTGTTGTTGTTTTTGTCGCACTGCTTTGCTTTATATTGGCCAGGTCGCAGTTGTAAATGAGAACTTGTTCTCAACTGGCCTACCTGGTAAAATAAAGTAGAAATAAAAATAAATAAATAAAACAATGATTCTCTACATCATAGATTGCTTGTTTTCGCACATAGGCAAAAGGTTTTCGCACTGAAAATAGGCAAACTATTAGAATTTTAGCAAACAGGAAATGGCAGAGCGATTTCTGCATATTGCACCTTTAATAGGCACTTACCTTTAACCTCTTGAGATGGGAAAAGCAGTTACACTTCTCAGAAGGCACAGAATTGGTGGAACGACCCAGATTATTTTGCTACCTTTATTATTAGGCTGAACATTAGTGACTGACAGCTATCACAGTTTTTTGACATGGGAAATTGGAAAATAGATTTGTCCCTCTATTTACTTTTTGAATCTTAATAAACCATAATTATTTACTTTAAAAATATAATATAAATACTCAAGCCCCCTAATTTTTATCTCATTATTTATTTGTGATTTATTTTTAATTAACACATTCAGTCATTATTCATATTTTAACTGATTCTCAATGATAATTTGGAAATATACAGTACCAGTCAAAATTTTGCACACACTTACACATTCAATGATTTTTCTTTATTTTTACTATTTTCTACATTGTAGGATAATAGTGGACATCAAAACTATGAAATAACACATATGGAATCATGTAGTAACCAAAAAAGTGTTAATCAAAATGTATTTAATATTTTAGATTCATCAAAGTAGCCACCCTTTGCCTAGATGACAGATTTTCACATTCTTGGCATTCTCTCAACCAGCATCATGAGGTAGTCACCTGGAATGCATTTCAATTAACAGGTGTGCCTTGTTAAAAGTTAATTTGGGGAATTTCTTTCCTTCTTAATGCGTTTGAGCCAATCAGTTGTGTTGTGACAAGGTAAGGGTGGTATACAGAAGATAGTCCATATTATGCCAAGAACAGCTCAAATAAGCAAAGAAAATTCGGAAAATTTCAAGAACTTTGAAAGTATCTTCAAATGCAGTCGCAAAAACCATCAAGCACTATGATGAAACTGTCTCTCACGAGGACCGCCACAGGAAAGGAAGACCCAGAGTTACCTCTGCTGCAGAGGATAAGTTCATTATAGTTAACTGCACCTCAGATTGCAGCCCAAATAAATGCTTCACAGAGTTCAAGTAACAGACACATCTCAACATCAACTGTTCAGAGGAGACTGCGTGAATCAGGCCTTCATGGCAGAATTGCTGTAAAAAAAACACTACTAAAGGACACCAATAATAAGAGAGACTTACTTGGGCCAGGAAACACGAGCAATGAAAATTAGACCGGTGGAAATCTGTCCTTAGGTCTGATGAGTCCAAATTTGAGATTTTTTGGTTCCAACTGCCATGTCTTTGTGAGATGCAGAGTAGGTGAAAGGATGATCTCCGCATGTGTGGTTCCCATCGTGAAGCATGGAGGAGGAGATGTAATGGTGTGGGGTGCTTTGCTGGTGACACTGTCTGAGATTTATTTTGAATTCAAGGCACACTTAACCAGCATGGCTACCACAGCATTCTGCAGCGATATGCCATCCCATCTGGTTTGTGCTTAGTGGGACTATCATTTGTTTTTCAATAGGACAATGACCCAACACACCTCCAGGCTTTGTAAGGGCTGTTTGACAAAGAAGGAGAGTGATGGAGTGCTGCATCAGATGACCTGGCCTCCACAATCACCCAACCTCAACCCAATTGAGATGGTCTGGGATGAGTTGGACCGCAGAGTGAAGGAAAGGCAGCCAACAAGTGCTCAACATATGTGGGAACTCCTTCAAGACATTTGGAAAAGCGTTCCAGGTGAAGCTGGTTGAGAGAATGCCAAGAGTGTGCAAGGCTGTCATCAAGGCAAAGGGTGGCTACTTTGAAGAATCTAAAATCTAAAATATATTTTTATTTGTTTAACACTTTTTTGGTTACTGATGTCTTAACTATTATTCTACAATGTAGAAAATAGTAAAAATAAAGAAAAACCTTTGAATGAGTAGGTGTGTCCAAACTTTTGACTAGTGCTGTATATATATATTTTTTTACACATATTTAACCACTTTTGGGAGTAGGCACAAACTACCTTTCATACTTCCATTCTTTTAAACCAGTAGAGCAAAACGGAGAAGGCCATCATGTTTGTGAGAATCTCCCTTTTCCATAGAGTGGTTTGTAGGTCACGTTTTCATGAGAAGACCAATTTTCTGAAAAACATGCTCTTGCTCTGCAATTTTTGTGCGACTTCATTCACAAGTACATTTTTGGGGGGCAAACTTCGTTACAATCTTTTGAAAGCTATTGGAGCAATGCATTTTGGGCAATGGTGTTCTACACTACCTTTTTTGTGTCCCATATTTTTTTATATAAAAAAATAAACGTGCTAACAACCCAATATTGTTAATCAACCAGGTTGTCACCAAAATACTTATAATAGTAGCCTTACATTTTTAATACATTTTAATTAATGCCAGTGCTGTTTTCTATGCTTGCTTTCGTTTAATACTTTAGGATACTGGTGCTACGTCGGATTTTATGAGGGCTAGCAGGTTGGAGTAAAAAGCTGTATATATTTTTTTGGTGGTATCGATAAAGGTATTTGATTGGGGAATGGGGCTACATTTCCATGATGGGAAATTAATTAATCAATAAATATGGGGAAACAGAAGATCTGCAAACAAATCTGTTTGGTTTAAATTCCCTGGTGCAACTGCATGGTATTTGCACCTATAACGAGTCTGGACTATGATCAATTAAGCCATATCAATGCAGTTAAACAGGTTCATGTAAAATAATGAATGATGTTAGCTTTCATGATGATTATTACAGTTGGGTCAATCGTGTTATATATTTAGGCTATTGTAACAAGGCACATGCCAGCATTGTAGACTACTGTTTCTGCCCAGAGAAATACTAGGATTTCATGACAACGGCCATTAGAGTTCACTTTGCCACGTATGAGCCCTGGTTAGAGTCCCTGTTGCAGCATTCACTTTATTCCGCTACATTGGTGGCAGCGTTGGGATCATGTCCAGCTCACGTCTAGTTATGTGATCTAGTGGTGGGAAGCATTCTGTTTTTCAACATTGTGTTGGGTGTAATTACATTGATATATCTAGTGAACAATGAATAAGCAGCAATGGGTGTGACGGATAGAAGTGATCACTACAGGTGTGATCAAGCCTTACATCAAAGTTTCCTGAAGCTGAATGATAAGTGCTCTGCCCTGACCAGTTATTCAGAAGAACATCCTCTGTGACTGTCTCATTTACCAGTGTGGACCCAAAACAAACACATTCTACACATTTACAAAGGACCAGTTATTACAACCATGGTGATCTTTTGTTACTGAAGCTTACATCTAGTAACCTGACAACGATCCACATCATATGGGTAGACAAATAATGGAAGTGTGTTACGCAGCAAAACACAAGTAACCTTTTTTTAGGATAAAAACCAGTAATATGAATCACTGTTGATCCATCCTGTTCTGATCTAATGAGATGGATATAGGATTTCCTACGGCCTAGAAACAAGACCGTTCCCAAACATGAAGGACAAAGCTAGGCCCCTCTTGGTTCTCATTGGTGAAGACTGAACTCAAGTTTGGGGTTATATGTCAGACTCTCCTATACTACTTTGCCCAAAATGTTATACCCCAGAGCTTGTAAATAAAAAATGTTTAAGGTGATATGCAGTGCATTTGGAAAATATTCAGACCCATTCCTTTTTACACATTTTGTTACGTTTCAGCCTTATTCTAAAATGTGTCAAATACATTTTTTCCTCATCAATCTACACACAATACCCCATAATACCCCATACATTCTTGCAAATTTTTTCAAACAAAAAAACAGAAATACCTTATTTTCATAAGTATTCAGACCCTTTGCTATGAGACTCGAAATTGAGCTCAGGTGCATCCAGTTTCCATTGATCATCCTTGAGATAATTCTACAACTTGATTGGAGTCCACTTGTGGTACATTCAACTGATTGGACATGATTTGCAAAGGCACACACCTGTCTATATAAGGTCCCACAGTTTACATTGCATGTCAGAGCAAAAAACAAGCCATGAGGACGAAGGAATTGTCCGTAGAGCTCCGAGACATGATTGTGTCGAGGCACAGATCTGGGGAAAGGTACCAAAACATGTCTGCAGCATTGAAGGTCCACAAGAACACAGTGGCCTCTATCATTCTTAAATAGAAGAAGTTTGGAACCACCAAAACTGAGCAATCGGGGGAGAAGGGCCTTGGTCAGGGAGGTGACCAAGAACCCGATGGTCACTCTGACAGAGCTCCAGAGTTCCTCTGTAGAGATGGTAGAACCTTCCAGAAGGACAACCATCTCTGCACCACCAATCAGGCCTTCATGGTGGAGTGGCCAGACGGAAGCCACTCCTCAGTGAAAGGCTCATGACAGCCCGCTTGGAGTTTGACAAAAGGCACCTAAAGGACTCCCAGACCATGAAAAACCAAGATGGAACTATTTGGCCTGAATGCCAAGCGTGACGTCTGGAGGAAACCTAGCTCCATCCCTACAGTGAAGCATGGTGGTGGCAGCATCAAGCTGTGGGGATGTTTTTCAACGGCAGGGACTGGGAGACTAGTCAGGATCAAGGGAAAGATGAACAGAGCAAAGTAGAGCTCCTTGATGAAAACCTGCACCAGAGTGCTCAGGACCTCAGACTGGGTCGAAGGTTCACCTTGCAACAGGACAACGACCCTAAACAGACAGCCAAGACAACGCAGGAGTGGCTTCGGGGCAAGTCTCTGAATGTCATTGACTTGAACCTGATTGAACATCTCTGGAGAGGCCTGAAAATAGCTGTGCAGCAACGCTCCCCATATAACCTGACAGGATCTGCAGAGAAGAAAGGGAGAAACTCTCCAACTACAGGTGTAGCATCTTACCCAAGAAGACTCGAGACTGTAATCGCTGCCAAAGGTGCTTCAACAAAGTACTGAGTAAAGGGTCTGAACACTTATGTAAATATGATATTTCACTTTAAAAATTTTAATACATTTGCACAATTTCTAAAAACTTGTTATTGCTTTGTCATTATGGGGTATTGTGTGTAGATTGACGAGGGGAAAAAATATGTAATCAATTTTAGAATAAGACTGTAACGTAACAAAATGTGGAAAAAGTCAAGGGGTCTGAATACTTTCCAAATGCACTGTAACTTGTGTCATTATTATAGGGCATAGAAACCCACAGCCGAATGGTTTCAGACTGAAAATTTCACAGCATTTGTTTACGGGGAGAATTTTTTTATTTTATTTATTTATTTATGGTAGTGTGATGATTAATTATTGCTTTCCTCAGTGGAAATACAGAATATGTATAAAGATTCCAATTATACCAAAAGCTAAATCAAGTAGAGATTTACGACTATTTAACAATGTTAATCATTACTGAAACACGCAAACTGCAAACATTTAACCAGTTTAAGATCATGAATACATGATAACTAGATACAAATATTTTCTTACAAAAGTCAAGAGTTGACTAGAACATGAATTCAAACAAAGTGTATATAGTTGAAGTCTGAAGTTTACATACACTTAGGATAGAGTCATTAAAACTCATTTTTCAACCACTCCACAAATTTCTTGTTAACAAACTATAGTTTGGGCAAGTCGGTTAGGACATCTACTTTGTGCATGACACAAGTAATTTTTCCAACAATTGTTTACAGACAGATTATTTCACTTATAACTCACTGTATCACAATTCCAGTGGGTCAGAAGTTTACATCCGCTAAATTGACTGTGACTTTAAACAGCTTGGAAAATTCCAGAAAATTGTGTCATGGCTTTAGAAGCTTCTGATAGGCTAATTGACATAATTTGAGTCAATTGGAGGTGTACCTGTGGATGTATTTCAAGGCCTACCTTCAAACTCAGTGCCTCTTTGCTTGACATCATGGGAAAATCAAAAGAAATCAGCCAAGACCTCAGAAAAAAATTGTAGACCTCCACAAGTCTGTTTCATCCTTGGGGGCAATTTCCAAATGCCTGAAGATACCACGTTCATCTGTACAAACAATATTATGCAAGTATAAACACCATGGGACCACGCAGCCGTCATACCGCTCAGGAAGGAGACGCGTTCTGTCTCCTAGAGATGAACGTACTTTAGTGTAAAAAGTGCAAATCAATCCCAGAACAACAGCAAAGGACCTTCTGAAGATGCCAGAGGAAACAGGTATAAAAGTAACTATTTCCACAGTAAAAACTAGGCCTATATCGACATAACCTGAAAGGCCGCTCAGCAAGGAAGAAGCCACTGCTCCAAAACCGCCATAAAAAAGCCAGACTACGGTTTGCAACTGCACATGGGGACAAAGATCGTACTTTTTGGAGAAATGTCCTCTGATCTGATGAAACAAAAATAGAACTGTTTGACCATCATTATGTCAGGAGGAAAAAGGGGGAGGCTTGCAAGCCGGAGAACACCATCCCAACCGTGAAGCACAGGGGTGGCAGCATCATGTTGTGGGGGTGCTTTGCTACAGGAGGACCTGGTGCACTTCACAAAATAGATGGCATCAAGAAGGAGGAAAGTTGTGTGGATATTTTGAAGCAAAATCTCAAGACATCAGTCAGGAAGTTAAAGCTTGGTCGCGAATGGGTCTTCCAAATGGACAATGAAACGCAAGCATACTTCCAAAGTTGTGGCAAAATGATTATTAAGGACAACGAAGTCAAGGTAGTGGAGTGGCCATCACAAAGCCCTGACCTCAATCCTATAGAAAATTTGTTGGCAGAACTAAAAAAGTGTGTGCGAGCAAGGAGGCCTACAAACCTGACTCAGTTACACCAGCTCTGTCAGGAGGAATGGGCCAAAATCCACCCAACTTATTGTGGGAAGCTTGTGGAAGGCTACCCGAAACGTTTGACCCAAGTTAAATAATTTAAAGGCAATGCTACCAAATACTAATTGAGTGTATGTAAACTTCTGACCCACTGGGAATGTGATGAAAGAAATAAAAGATGAAATAAATCATTCTCTCTACTATTATTTTGACATTTCACATTTTTAAAATAAGGTAGTGATCCTAACTGACCTAATACTGAATTTTTACGAGGATTAAATGTCAGGAATTGTGAAAAACTGAGTTTAAATGTATTTCGGTAAGGTGTATGTAAACTACCGACTTCAACTGTAAACAGTGTGTAAGTGTTTGTGTGTGTGTGTATTATGGTGTGTATTATACTTTCCTATCATAAAAATGTATCCCCTTTCCCCCAATGAAATACCTTCATCGATACAAAAAACTGTACAAAATAATGGTGTATATTTTTTCTCCAATCTGGCAACCGTCATAAATTTCTACATAGCCTTGTATAAAATGCACTATGAAAGAAATGGTGTAATGGACATGAAAAAGTGGAGCCTTGTATTAAATACATTATGAAGAAAATTGTGTAATGTAGGCTCCACGAAATATGAAATGTGTTATGAAGGAAATCGTGTAGACCTACTGTTGCCTACACGGATAAAGGGCCTTTCTGACTACAAGTGCACCAATATCCCAAAGTATTAAGAGAATACAAGCGTAGAAAACACTATTGGCATTAATAAAATAAAAAACTACGTAAGGCTACTATTGTATTCCAATTATTTTGGTGACAACCTGGTTGATTAACAATATTGGGTTGTTAACAAGTTATTTTTGAATTTTTATATAAATGTGGGACGAAAAATGTGGGACAGTGTAGAACACCATTGCCCATCATGCATTGCTCTAATATCTTTCAAAAGATTGTTTCCGAAGTTTGGTCCCCAAAAAGGTATTTTCCTATGAATTAAGTCGCAATTTTTGTTGTTTTTTTCACACAAATTAAGTCACAGAAAAACGCTCAAAATCTGCTGAAATATTGTGAGATTGTGTTGCCCTTCACCCTGGTGTACTAGAACTGTGTTTGTCTGATCCACCTCTATCCCCAGATAGATTAACTTCCTACTTATTAATTTCCTTATTTACAGTGTGGGTCAAGGAGTTAAGCGGCTGAGTGTGCCACCACACACAGAATATACGATCCTACATAAATCTACTGAGTAATGAGGCGGAGACGCCGGCATACCTGCCCCCCTCACCCCCTCACCCCCTACCCTGCCCCCTGCCTGGGGTAATTCCTCTTATTAAGGGTGGTTTGGCATAGGGATGGGGGGGGGGGGGGGGGGGGGTTGGTTGGTTGGCTCTAGACTGTGTTTTTAGGGCTTGGGAAGACATGGAGAGGACAGAGGGGAGGTAGGGGGAGGCAAGGGGAAAGACAGGAGGTAGTGTTTAAGCCCTGTGTTTGGCCAGGAAAGCTTAGGGAGGCCCTCTGGGGTTGCCCTCTGCCTCTTTACAAATTGAGGGCTGTGCCGGCAGGCGCCAGGGCAGAGCGGAATGAGCCAGCCTTTGCTGACCTTCGACCCCGCCCCAGCCCCGGCGCAGCAGCACCCGTAACCCAGGAGACTGGAACGCTGACCTCTGGGGATAGCATTCCGCTGCTTCCTGGTCCGGTCCTGGTCCGAGCTGCAGGGGATTCAGCTGTCTCTGAGTGGCCATCATGATGCTGTGCTGATTAGATTGAAAGCAGACCGCTCCGAAAACAAACAGCCTGATAATATTTAAGTTGGTCCAGTGGAGTGTGATAATGAATAAAGCGATATGCTGATTTGGAGGAGACTGGTTAAATGACAGGACTGGAAGGATTTTGTTTCACATATCCCAGGAATGATCTCGATCCCAGAGCATTTGGTACCCTAATCCGCATTATTAAGCATGTGTCAAACGCAAACAAACCCTGGCTGAAACGAATCCTGGATCTGCGTGAGTAGCCGGTCCAATATCCAGGACCTAAGAACCAGGTAGTGTGGACATTTTTGACTGTTGTAAACAAGCCAGCTTGCTAACTTCATGTAGAATGTGCGTTTCGCAAATCGTACTCTGAACCGGTCACTGTCAGGTCTTGTGAAAGTAAAAAGTATTTTGTAGAAATCTCACAAACCGAATTTCATGTGAAAACGCCCTAAACAAAAATGTTTGTGTTCTATTTGCTGGGAGATTTTAGATATGACCATGATTGCCAGTTGTTGTATAGTATTCTAAAGACCTGTTTGAATATTTAAATATTTGAATGAATGAATGGATAAAATGTGCATCTACCCACGACCATATGACTATCTGGATGATGTCCTGAATATAGAGCTCTACATATGACTATCTGGATGATGTCCTGAATATAGAGCTCTACATATGACCATCTGTATGATGTCCTGAATATAGAGCTCTACATATGACCATCTGGATGATGTCCTGAATATAGAGCTCTACATATGACCATCTGGATGATGTCCTGAATATAGAGCTCTACATATGACCATCTGGATGATGTCCTGAATATAGAGCTCTACATATGACCATCTGGATGATGTCCTGAATATAGAGCTCTACATATGACCATCTGGATGATGTCCTGAATATAGAGCTCTACATATGACCATCTGGATGATGTCCTGAATATAGAGCTCTACATATGACCATCTGGATGATGTCCTGAATATAGAGCTCTACATATGACCATCTGGATGATGTCCTGAATATAGAGCTCTACATATGACCATCTGGATGATGTCCTGAATATAGAGCTCTACATATGACCATCTGGATGATGTCCTGAATATAGAGCTCTACATATGACCATCTGGATGATGTCCTGAATATAGAGCTCTACATATGACCATCTGGATGATGTCCTGAATATAGAGCTCTACATATGACCATCTGGATGATGTCCTGAATATAGAGCTCTACATATGACCATCTGGATGATGTCCTGAATATAGAGCTCTACATATGACCATCTGGATGATGTCCTGAATATAGAGCTCTACATATGACCATCTGGATGATGTCCTGAATATAGAACGCTAGAGAACTAACTTGAGGCTCTAAACAGTTAATAAAATACATTCTGTTGTTATTCACTTGTAGCCGTTCTGACATTTTGACATAGCAGTAGTGTAATGTCAAACCTCAGAACTCAGCTTTCCGACCTGTATGGTAGTTTCTCAGGTATAATTACAAAAACATGCATACAGTACCGGGGGGGGGGGCTCTCTTCTGTAAGCAACACCCAAATTACTATGAATTTAAAGAATCCTGGTTTCCGTTACACCTCAAAAGCACTCCATCTCTCTCTCTCTCTCTCTCTCTCTCTCTCTCTCTCTCTCTCTCTCTCTCTCTCTCTCTCTCTCTCTCTCTCTCTCTCTCTCTCTCTCACACACTCTCTCTCCCTTCATCTCTGGTTCCTTCCCTGTCTCTCTGTATACAGTGTGTGTAACTGGACCCCAGGGTTTCCACATAAGACTGAAGGACATCTGTCTGTAATGTAACATTTCCTAACATTTCATTCCAAGTGGGTAATTCCTGACTGCTCTCACCCTGTGAAAACAGATCAGTGCCCCCTCGCCCCTCCTCAACCCCCGTGCCATTCTCTCTCCATCCCCTGATGAAACTCTTTCTGTCTGCTGAAGTGTTTTCCACGCTCCTCGTTAGGGGGGGGGGGGGGGGGGGGGGGGCACGCTGCTCCCTGCAGAGCGCTGTTTAAACACCCCCCCCTCCTCCTGAGCCCAGGGCATGCTGGGATGACTGGCCCACACAGGTTAACGGTAATTGCATCAGGAAGTGTGATCAGTATGGTTCAAGAGCTACCTAATTCTATCAGCAGGCCGGGGCGAGAGGGAGAGGTACAGGAGGGAGAGAGAGGTGTACAGGAAGAGAAAAAGAGAGAGAGGGGTATGGAGACAGAGAGAGTGAGAGAGAGGGATACAGAGAAAGCGAGAAATATAGAAAAAAAGAGAGGTAGGAATACATGAGTGAAGGCGTGGGGCCTTGCGTATTTCTTAGGCTGGGAGGGATGGTCAGAGCTCATTAACCACAGGAGCGATTCATATTCCTGTCAGAGGAACTCAGCCCGCAGCGAGATGGGAACAATTAAAACGCCGGACGGCTTTTGAATGGAAATGATTGATGTATAATGAGCCTTTATGATTTATAGAGAGCTACAGGGAGAAATGACATCTATTACAGCACTGTCTGATTTCTGCACGACTCGTCTGGCCAGCATAACACCGTGAGGTACTTTACTGTTCTTATGGGCTGTCAGATGCTGTATATAGATTCCTGGTAACATAATAAATGTTGAACGTGGTCAGAGGTAGAAAGAGAAATCTGGCTGTGATGTTCTGTCAACATTGAGCTCAATGCCAAATGATGATAGATCTATAACTAGTCGGTGGAGATATAACACACTTGAGGTAGAGACCTTTGGTAAGAAACATGTCCAATTTTGGACTACTGTTACGCCATGGAGTAACACACTCCAATGAGACAGAGAGGGCCAGAGGGTGATGAGAACTTCCTCTACAGGTTCTTCAGCCTGTGTCGTGAGGTTAGAACGCTGCCACTGGAAACACATCCTGCCTTGGCCTATCACATCAGCCGTCAGCCAAAGACCAGGGACCTCCCAGGCTGGCCTTTTCCATGTTGTAAGTCAGGGACCTGGGCCCAGTGACAGATCACTCACTTTTCCCCCATCAGGGGCTATGCGTGTGCGTGTGCGTGTGTGTGTGTGTGTGTGTGTGTGTGTGTGTGTGTGTGTGTGTGTGTGTGTGTGTGTGTGTGTGTGTGTGTGTGTGTGTGTGTGTGTGTGTGTGTGTGTGTGTGTGTGTGTGTGTGTGTGTGTGTGTGTGTGTGTGTGTGTGTGTGTGTGTGTGTGTGTGTGTATGAGCACCTCTCAGGGCCTGACGCAGACAAATCTCTCGCCAGCTCGTCTCTCATAAGAGCACCATACAGAACAGCCTGGTGACATGTATAGAATAGCAGGAAGAGAGGACATCCGAACAACGCAGCTGGAATTCTGCCATTGCATGTGAGCCCCGGCACTCCCGATCTCCCGTGTGTATGTGTATGTGAGAGGAATCTCAGGCGGGATGGAGGGTAGTAGAAAATGATCTGATGACTGGGAAAAAGAACATAAGTCTTATGTGTGAGGTGGCTGGGGGAAATACACACTTTGAGGAGGAAGATGGGGGGTGGGGGGAGTGCTGCCAGCCTCTTACATTTACAGAAGTGCCTTCTCATATAATATATATTAAAAATACTGTATATTTCTGATGTATTTATCAGTAATGCCTTCATGTATACTAAATAGTTGACTATTGGGTTAAGGACTGGGTAGGTTGGGATGTAGTAAGGAATAGGATTACAGGAGAGAGTGTGAGAGAGATGGAGGGAGAGATGGAAAGAGGGAGATAGAGAGTATACGACAGCAGGTTCAGAATGCTGTACCTCGTGTGCTTTGTGTGCAGCACTGTGAGAGGCCTGGGCACAGGCAGACCATGAGAGACGGCTCCGCTCCATCCCTGTCTATAACCCCCTACACCCTCACACAGACAGACAGACAGACAGACAGACAGACAGACAGACAGACAGACAGACAGACAGACAGACAGACAGACAGCCAGACAGACAGACAGACAGACAGACAGACAGACAGACAGACAGACAGACAGACAGACAGACAGACAGACAGACAGACAGACAGACAGACAGACAGACAGACAGACAGACAGACAGACAGACAGACACACCACCATTTTTTATAGTTAAATTAAATAATTGATTTAATAACAAGGTATTCAGAAATAAATTGATAATACATCTTATCTCATCCTATCATGTTGAATCTTATCTTACTTCCACTACAACAAAATAAATAATTATACTGTATATCATTATTCAAATATCAATGCACTGTGTTCTTATGATTTAGAATCACCATGGAAATGTCATAGACTGGTTTCAGATCAACACTAACTCTGACTCTTAGCAACAACATTCTAAAGTCAAACATTCTATAAATGCTTTGTTGTTGACACGTTCTAATGTTAGTATTGCCCTCACAATGAAAAGAAGTGGCACTGGGAACATGGAAGGGCATTCATTTATCTTGCCTTGGTGCTAATCTGTTTCTGCTCTCTTGGCAACTCTGTATGGAATTGTCATGCAAATTATATGCATGTTTATCTTGAAAATTACAATGGAGTAGGCAAAAGTAAAAACAGATCTAGGACCAGGCTATTGTTGTGAGTGGAAGTCCTGCCTACCTAGTTATTTTATGAGTGATGGCTTATCAGCAAATAACGTGCGAGTTAGTGCTGAGCGATTTAGTGCTTTTTGAGGTCGGTTCGGTTTCGATTATTTAAAAATAATCAGTTTTAGATTTCAGTTTGGATTATTTTCATTTCAGAAAGGAAACACCACATGTACGTTTAAACATGTATTAGAAAATATAACAATTAATCGTTTTAGCGTTAGAGTTCTGCTCCTTCAGGGTAGCTCACAGCCAAAGAGAAGCGTCATATGAAGATGATAATATAACTACAGGCAGTGAGCATGATATGCGATATAAAACCCCCTGAAGGAAGAAACACAGCAAGTTCTCGTATTGGAGCTAACCGGTCTAAAGTGGGTTATTTACGAGTTGATAATTAAAGGCTTCTTTCCACGAAGTCAAGTAACGAGGAGTTGGCAGGGAACAGGATAATTGATCTAGCTAACGTTACAGTAGCTACCGTTAGCCAACAGTGGTAAAGTTAACAAGAAACTGCTAATCAACACCAACCTTCATCAATGCAAGATGTCACAAGTATGTCTCTTGCCAACACTACACTATCATTTACCTGCTATAATAAAGAATGATGAAATGTTGTTTTGATACTCTCATGGTTGATTACTCACTCACAATTCATGTACTTGTATTTATTAAGGATCCCCAATTGCTTCAGGGGTGGCAGGTAGCCTAGTGGTTAGAGCATTGGGTGGATCAAATCCCTGAGCTGACAAGGTAAAAATCTGTAATTCTTCCCCTGAGCAACGCAGTTAACCCACTGTTCCCCAGGTGCTGTGGATGTTGATTAAGGCATCCCCTGCCCCTTTCTGATCCAGAGTGGTTGGGTTAAATGCGGAAGACAAACTTCTGTTGGACAACTGACGAGGTACCCCCCTTTCTGGCAAGATTAAGATTAAGGCAATTACATCACAAATAAAACAGTACATCATAAAACATTAGCACTTTTAGTATTTTATTAGGATCCCTTTTCTGTGAAGAGGCCCCTGGTGGCATGTCTGAGCTGTTTAAACAGACAGCTCAGTGCTTTCAACATGTCAATACCTCTCACAAAGACAAGTAGTGATGCAGTCAATCTCCTCTTCTTTAAGCCAGGAGAGATTGACAGGCATGTTATTGATGTAAAGCCATAACAGCAGACTATGATCGATGATGTCAAAAGCTGCTCCCACAATCTTATTATTATCAATGTGTCTTGATAATGGAGCAGGGAAGGGGTTGTATGGGCTGGGTAGAGGGTCACACGTGCCTTACTGTGGTGGAGGTAGTTGTGGAGGTGGTGGTTGTGATGATGGTGTTGGTGGTCAGAGTGGCCAGATGTGGGGCCACCGGGCTGCTAGACTAAACCTGTGTGGAGAAAGAGTCTCCAAAACGCCACAGCTCCAGATCTGCTGCCCACATGTGCACCTTACCACCCGCTTGGATGGGCGCGTCACGTTACATATCCCATCTCCAACTGAAACTTGTCAATAAGGTAGGAATGTTGCATCACACGGGTGAGGTAGGTCCCACTTTTTCCCCTCCTGGAATAACAGGTAGAGACTGACTGTGTGGGTCATAACAACAGCGTTAACCCTGTAGCCTTTACGTAATGTGTCACTTTGACTTTGTTTAGGCTACTGTACGTTAGCCTATTAGCCCTTAGTGTGGCCCTTGACAATACATGAACTCATGGTTTGTTATGGTGTTGTTCAGTTGTTTGCTGAACCATCAATGGTAGTTGGTTGACCTACCATGCTCAACCTTGCTATGCACTTTATTGCCCAGATCGTTTACCCCCCGGTGCCACAGAGGTCAATGGAATCTCCCAGTCAGTCAGAGTGTAGGAGGCTGGCAGGGTTGTAGGAACTGTAGGTAGTAAAGGTACGAGAGAAAGGAAAAAGCAGTGTGGGTTGAGTGTGGGTAGGGCTGTTCAGTCCAGTCATGCGTGAAGTGTTTTGGTGTCGGGGTCCAGCGTACATACGGTATCTGGCCAAGGATCCAAATCCACCTGAATGAACGTGTAAACGGAGAGCAGGGCCAAACCTTAGCGTGTCCTCCCATTCCCATTCACCGTGCTGGCTGATGGGACACGTTTCGGCTGGCCACCCCATGGAGGGAGAAAGGGGGAGGTAGGGGATCCGGAGAATGGGTGATGGTTCCAGAAGTGGGGGATCTAAGGGGATCTATGGTGTTGAGGATCTATGAGGATCTAAGGTGTTGAGGATCTATGAGGATCTAAGGTGTTGAGGATCTATGAGGATCTAAGGTGTTGAGGATCTATGAGGATCTAAGGTGTTCCTAGTGGATGAAATAGGAGGTTGCAACAAAGCACTGGTGAAGTTAGATATTGAACGGAGAGAATTAACTTGGTTGTATTTTCAACATAAATCACCTTGTTATCCTCAACTTGCATAAAATGACACAAGTGGACTGCTCAAATGTTGATTTTCTTAATTATCTTATTTTATTTTATTTTGAGCCCTGTGCTGCAGAAATATGTACAGTCCTGCTCTGCAGAAATATTTACAGTCCTGTTCTGCAGAAATAAACAAAAATAATTTACTAAATCATAATCCGTCCACGTTTTTCAACTTGCATGAATCTCTTTGTGATTGTATCGTACCTCCTCATGCTCTATCTGTTTGGTCATGGGTTGAGTGTACTTGAACAAACACGTACAACATTGATGCATTTTGCACTTTTTTCAAGTACTAGGTTGTGTGTATTGTCCTTATCTGAGGCACGTTACTGGCCTCCAGATTAACTAAATGGTTGTGTAACAATCTGATATGCTGCAGGAGAATCACCAGCGAGCTATCATCTCTGGACTTAAACATTTCCTTCCTCTTACCAATTTGTTCCTAATGCTCACTTCCCGTTCAGTCTAACATCCATGCCAACCAGCTCTTTTGGAGATGGGTGATATCATCATATCAGTCCATCGCCAAAATATGACTCTTCAATTTGCACCATTTAAAAAAGGAAAAAAAGATAACTATTCTGAATTGGAAACACACCATATTTTCGCTTTGATTCAAGATAGCAAACAGATTTTTAAGTCGCAGACAAGTCAATTGAGGGGTTAAAATACGGGTGTGGTAGAAAGGAGACGGAAAGAGAGTGAATGGCCAATAGTTTCCACTCATATTAGCCATTGAGTCAGCGTGTGGATGAGGAAGGGCAAAGGAATATCTCCCCCAGAGTAAATACACATCCTCACTTTGCCATTGTAGCCTAACGTCTCTGTGGCCTCACCCACACAGTGTGGTGAAACAACTTCCCCCTTACCTCCCCTTTACCTCACTATCCAGCCATTGTACTCCAATGTCTCTCGCTCTCTCCATATTTTCTTTTGCTTGGGGTTTTTGGACAGTGTAAATGATACAAAGGGCATTTATGTCTTTGGCAGTAGCTCAGTGTCGAGGTCTCTGTCTGTACACTAAGAAAGACTCTGTTGTATGGCTTCCCTTCGCCCTGCAGGGTTATTGGCTCGTATTCTAGAGCAGCCAGAGTCTTTACAGGTGAAAGGCAGCCAGGCCCGGCCAGGGCAGGCTGGTGGGTTTCAGGGAGGTCTGTCAGCAGAGAAGGTGGGGTAGACTACAGTGTTCTCTGATCTGGAGCCCACTTGGGAGAGCGGCGCAGCTTAAGTGACCTCTGGATAGTTGACGTTAGCAAAATATTTTCACAACTGATTATGTGTCAGTGTGTGTGGGTGCTGTGGTGTGTGCATGTGTATGTGTGTGTGTGCCTCATGCTCCCAAATCATAAAAATTGAAGGAAAAGGTGAATAAATGTTACCGCCTGATAAAGTCCACCACCCCCCAACATTTTCCCTCCCTCATCGTGACATATTTGTATTTTATTCCAAAGATAGGCGAGAGCCAATGGAATGCGCCTGGCTCTGGTTTCTGAGTGAAAGGCGTGTTAATACTTCTGACTCTAATCACAGAGTTCACATATTGGTTTGATTTGTGCAGATCAGGCTCTAATGGGCAAACACTCGCAGGGTTAATCAATGTGTGAGTGGATGGAGCAGGGCTGGGGCTCACAGCTATACGGGTCACTGTGTGTGTGTGTGTGTGTGTGTGTGTGTGTGTGTGTGTGTGTGTGTGTGTGTGTGTGTGTGTGTGTGTGTGTGTGTGTGTGTGTGTGTGTGTGTGTGTGTGTGTGTGTGTGTGTGTGTGTGTGTGTGTGTGTGTGTGTGTGTGTGTGTGTGTGTGTGTGTGTGTGTGTGTGTGCAACCTCTGGAGCTTAACCTTGTCGGCTGAGAGGGTGCAGAAGATGTGTGTGAGACATGTAATCTGTGGTAGACACTGCCCTGTGCTTGTGGGTTATCAGTGATGACTCTGAGTGTACTGCATCAATGTAGGGTATCAGTGATGACTCTGAGTGTACTGCATCAATGTGGGGCATTAGTGATGACTCTGAGTGTACTGCATCAACGTGGGGTATCAGTGATGACTCTGAGTGTACTGCATCAATGTGGGGCATTAGTGATGACTCTGAGTGTACTGCATCAATGTGGGGCAATAGTGATGACTCTGAGTGTACTGCATCAATGTAGGGTATTAGTGATGACTCTGAGTGTACTGCATCAATGTGGGGCATTAGTGATGACTCTGAGTGTACTGCATCAATGTAGGGTATCAGTGATGACTCTGAGTGTACTGCATCAATGTGGGGTATCAGTGATGACTCTGAGTGTACTGCATCAATGTGGGGCATTAGTGATGACTCTGAGTGTACTGCATCAACGTGGGGTATCAGTGATGACTCTGAGTGTACTGCATCAATGTGGGGCATTAGTGATGACTCTGAGTGTACTGCATCAATGTGAGGTATCAGTGATGACTCTGAGTGTACTGCATCAATGTGGGGTATCAGTGATGACTCTGAGTGTACTGCATCAATGTAGGGTATCAAATCAAATCAAATCAAATCAAATTTTATTAGTCACATACACATGGTTAGCAGATGTTAATGCGAGTGTAGCGAAATGCTTGTGCTTCTAGTTCCGACAATGCAGTAATAACCAACAAGTAATCTAACCTAACAATTCCACAACTACTACCTTATACACACACACAAGTGTAAAGGGATGAAGAATATGTACATAAAGATATATGAATGAGTGGTGGTACAGAACGGCATGGCAAGATGCAGTAGATGGTATAGAGTACGGTATATACATATGAGATGAGTACTGTAGGGTATGTAAACATAAAGTGGCATAGTTTAAAGTGGCTAGTGGTACATGTATTACATAAAGATGGCAAGATGCAGTAGATGATATAGAGTACAGTATATACATATGAGATGGGTAATGTAGGGTATGTAAACATTATATTAAGTGGCATTGTTTAAAGTGGCTAGTGGTACATTTTTACATAATTTCCATCAATTCCCATTTTTAAAGTGGCTGGAGTTGAGTCAGTATGTTGGCAGCGGCCGCTAAATGTTAGTGGTGGCTGTTTAACAGTCTGATGGCCTTGAGATAGAAGCTGTTTTTCAGTCTCTCGGTCCCTGCTTTGATGCACCTGTACTGACCTCGCCTTCTGGATGATAGCGGGGTGAACAGGCAGTGGCTTGGGTGGTTGTTGTCCTTGATGATCTTTATGGCCTTCCTGTGACATCGGGTGGTGTAGGTGTCCTGGAGGGCAGGTAGTTTGCCCCCGGTGATGCGTTCTGCAGACCTCACTACCCTCTGGAGAGCCTTACGGTTGTGGGCGGAGCAGTTGCCGTACCAGGCGGTGATACAGCCCGACAGGATGCTCTCGGTTGTGCATCTGTAGAAGTTTGTGAGTGCTTTTGGTGACAAGCCGAATTTCTTCAGCCTCCTGAGGTTGAAGAGGCGCTGCTGCGCCTTCTTCACAACGCTGTCTGTGTGGGTGGACCAATTCAGTTTGTCCGTGATGTGTACACCGAGGAACTTAAAACTTTCCACCTTCTCCACTACTGACCCGTCGATGTGGATAGGGGGGTGCTCCCTCTGCTGTTTCCTGAAGTCCACAATCATCTCCTTTGTTTTGTTGACGTTGAGTGTGAGGTTATTTTCCTGACACCACACTCCGAGGGCCCTCACCTCCTCCCTGTAGGCCGTCTCGTCGTTGTTGGTAATCAAGCCTACCACTGTAGTGTCATCCGCAAACTTGATGATTGAGTTGGAGGCGTGCATGGCCACGCAGTCGTGGGTGAACAGGGAGTACAGGAGAGGGCTCAGAACGCACCCTTGTGGGGCCCCAGTGTTGAGGATCAGCGGGGTGGAGATGTTGTTACCTACCCTCACCACCTGGGGGCGGTCCGTCAGGAAGTCCAGGACCCAGTTGCACAGGGCGGGGTCGAGACCCAGGGTCTCGAGCTTGATGACGAGTTTGGAGGGTACTATGGTGTTAAATGCTGAGCTGTAATCGATGAACAGCATTCTCACATGGGTATTCCTCTTGTCCAGATGGGTTAGGGCAGTGTGCAGTGTGGTTGCGATTGCGTCGTCTGTGGACCTATTGGGTCGGTAAGCAAATTTGAGTGGGTCTAGGGTGTCCGGTAGGGTGGAGGTGATATGGTCCTTGACTAGTCTCTCAAAGCACTTCATGATGACGGAAGTGAGTGCTACGGGGCGGTAGTCGTTTAGCTCAGTTACCTTAGCTTTCTTGGGAACAGGAACAATGGTGGCCCTCTTGAAGCATGTGGGAACAGCAGACTGGGATAAGGATTGATTGAATATGTCCGTAAACACACCAGCCAGCTGGTCTGCGCATGCTCTGAGGACGCGGCTGGGAATGCCGTCTGGGCCTGCAGCCTTGCGAGGGTTAACACGTTTAAATGTTTTACTCACCTCGGCTGCAGTGAAGGAGAGCCCGCAGGTTTTGGTAGGGGGCCGTGTCAGTGGCACTGTATTGTCCTCAAAGCGGGCAAAAAAGTTGTTTAGCCTGTCTGGGAGCAAGACATCCTGGTCCGCGACGGGGCTGGTTTTCTTTTTGTAATCCGTGATTGACTGTAGACCCTGCCACATACCTCTTGTGTCTGAGCTGTTGAATTGCGACTCGATTTTGTCTCTGTACTGCAGTACACTCAGAGTCATCAGTGATGACTCTGAGTGTACTGCATCAACGTGGGGTATCAGTGATGACTCTGAGTGTACTGCATCAATGTGGGGTATCAGTGATGACTCTGAGTGTACTGCATCAATGTGGGGTATCAGTGATGACTCTGAGTGTACTGCATCAATGTGGGGTATCAGTGATGACTCTGAGTGTACTGCATCAATGTAGGGTATCAGTGATGACTCTGAGTGTACTGCATCAATGTGGGGCATTAGTGATGACTCTGAGTGTACTGCATCAATGTGGGGTATCAGTGATGACTCTGAGTGTACTGCATCAATGTGGGGTATCAGTGATGACTCTGAGAGTACTGCATCAATGTGGGGTATCAGTGATGACTCTGAGAGTACTGCATCAATGTAGGGTATTAGTGATGACTCTGAGAGTACTGCATCAATGTGGGGTATCAGTGATGACTCTGAGTGTACTGCATCAATGTGGGGTATCAGTGATGACTCTGAGTGTACTGCATCAATGTGGGGTATCAGTGATGACTCGGAGTGTACTGCATCAATGTGGGGTATCAGTGATGACTCTGAGTGTACTGCATCAATGTGGGGTATCAGTGATGACTCGGAGTGTACTGCATCAATGTGGGGTATCAGTGATGACTCTGAGAGTACTGCATCAATGTGGGGTATTAGTGATGACTCTGAGTGTACTGCATCAATGTGGGGTATTAGTGATGACTCTGAGTGTACTGCATCAATGTGGGGTATCAGTGATGACTCTGAGTGTACTGCATCAACGTGGGGTATCAGTGATGACTCTGAGTGTACTGCATCAATGTGGGGTATCAGTGATGACTCTGAGTGTACTGCATCAATGTGGGGTATCAGTGATGACTCTGAGTGTACTGCATCAATGTGGGGTATCAGTGATGACTCTGAGTGTACTGCATCAATGTGGGGTATCAGTGATGACTCGGAGTGTACTGCATCAATGTGGGGTATCAGTGATGACTCTGAGAGTACTGCATCAATGTGGGGTATTAGTGATGACTCTGAGTGTACTGCATCAATGTGGGGTATTAGTGATGACTCTGAGTGTACTGCATCAATGTGGGGTATCAGTGATGACTCTGAGTGTACTGCATCAACGTGGGGTATCAGTGATGACTCTGAGTGTACTGCATCAATGTGGGGCATTAGTGAAGATGCTCCAATGGGCTGAGAGCAAGGTACTGCAGCTGCTTTGAGATGGCAGTGGAGAAGAGGTGTAAAAATCATATGTGTTCACCTCCGCTTCTATATTGTCGATGACTCTTCTCAGTTCTACCCAATTCTTATTCCACTGACGGTAATCCAACATCCAACCCCCTCGCCCCCACCCCTCCCTATGTCCTTTGCTGGTGTAACGGATGTGAAATGGCTAGCTAGTTAGCGGGTACGCGCTACTAGCATTTCAATCAGTTACGTCACTTGCTCTGAGACTTAAGTAGGGTTTCCCCTTGCTCTGCAAGGGCCGCGGCCTTTGTGGCGCGATGGGTAACGATGCTTCGTGGGCGACCGTTGTTGATGTGTGCAGAAGGTCCCTGGTTCGCGCCCGTGTCGAGGGGACGGTACTAAAGTTATACTGTTACATTGATGCTGTTGACCCGGATCACTGGTTGCTGCGGAAAAGGAGGAGGTTGAAAGGGGGGTGAGTGTAACGGATGTGAAATGGCTAGCTAGTTAGCGGGTACGCGCTACTAGCATTTCAATCAGTTACGTCACTTGCTCTGAGACTTAAGTAGGGTTTCCCCTTGCTCTGCAAGGGCCGTGGCTTTTGTGGAGCGATGGGTAACGACGCTTCGTGGGTGTCAGTTGTTGATGTGTGCAGAGGGTCCCTGGTTCGCGCCCGTGTCGGGGCGAGGGGACGGTACTAAAGTTATACTGTTACACTGGGAAATCAGATATTTAGCTAAAATTACCCGTGTGGCTCAGATTTTCTCTCACTCCCCTCCCCTCTCGCTCTCTCTCTCTCTCCTCCCTTTCCCCCTTTCACTCTCATCATCTCCATCCACAGAAAGCTGTGGGTCTTTTCCTCTGTCCTGTAAAACTGTGGTCTGCCTGGTGTCTTGTGGTTGTGTGGTTGTGGCCGGGATACCAGGTTGCCAGATATATGGCTGGACGCTGCGGTTGCCAGATTGATGGGTTATCACCCATAGGAGGGAAACCAAACAATTCCCAGAATGTGCCTTCAGACTCCTGAGGAGAAATATACAGCATCTTGTCCCTTTAGTCAGGTCAGGCTGGAAAGATGAATGAGTTCAGGATTATGGGGGATGGTAGTTGTGAATACAGAGCCTTGTTTAACATGGCCTTGGTCTCTCTTCACAGCAGCATAGACAGATGAAGCTAGACTGAGAGTAGGTTTGGTTGCATGGGCCACTCTGTCACACACTGACAGGTTGGATCATTGACTCATAGGGAATGTAATCCAACAGTTGTGCTCCTCCAAAAATGTTAACTATGGCAGATATGAGAGGGGTGCAGGTTGTGTAAGATTCTAATAATCTGCTGGCCTGCTGTGTGGCCTAGCTGTGCTGAGGCAGTTTAAACAGATAATACATCTCCCCCATATGGTACACACACATGCACGCCAGCACACACACACACATACACGCCAGCACACATTGCACCCATATACGCACTCACACGCACACACACACACTCCATCTCCTCCCTCGCATGGCAGGTTGACTGTGTTTACCCCATCCCAGACACACAGTGATAAAGCATCCAGGTTCTCCAGAGTATCCAGGCCAGGCATGAACACTCCTCTACCCCAGAAACCCTCACCTATCCTGGGGAGCTGCACTTGACCAGGGGCCCCCTCTGGAGAGCGTGGAGAGTCCTGGCTGTCTGACGTGTATTCCTCTGTGAGTGTGGCTGTGTGTTTAGTTATTAAAAGGTTGACTTTATGCAAAGTGACAGTGATGATGATACATTATCCTTCTCCAGGACTCACAGAGATAAACACTGTTGTGGCTGTGAGCCACCGTGATGATTTACACTGTTTTGGTCAGTCGAGGTTAAAGTGAGGAGCTCAGCGAAAAGGTATTTTTCCTCTGTATAAATGTGTGTGTGTGTGTGCACGCGCTTTTGTGCGTGTGTTCATGCGTGTCTGTGTGTGTGTGTGTGTGTGCACGCGCTTTTGTGCGTGTGTTCATGCGTGTCTCTGTGTGTGTGTGTGTGTGTGTGTGTGCACGCGCTTTTGTGCGTGTGTTCATGCGTGTCTGTGTGTGTGTGTGTTCATGCGTGCCTGTGTGTGTGTGTGTGTGTGTGTGTGTGTGTGTGTGTGTGAAATATGACACTGAAAACGGTTGTATTTCATTATGTGACGGGGAAGGAAATGTCTCTGATAGTGAAACAATAGTGTTGATGAGGTTAGCTAGTGTGTGAGAGAGCTACCTAAAATACTAACATTTAGCTCTGAAACTGGAACCAAAATATGGGGACTTGAAGAAGACTAGAGGGGTATCCTACGAAGCAGGTTTGAGGAGTTAGTGAGGTAACTTTGATCAACTCTGAGTTAAACTCGGAATAACCGATCATACGAAAGTGTTTCACATTTTAGCCAGGTAAATTTCGTAGGTAACAAATCCTTCAGAACTATCTCACGGCTAACTCCACTTACCCTGAATGAAATGACTGAGTCACTAGTCGAGAACCAATTAAATCAGATTCCCTCCCTCTGTAACGGGTTTCGTCCTCTTCGTCTGAGGAGGAGTAGCAAGGATCGGACCTATATGCAGCGTGGTAAGTGTCCATAATGATATATTTAATAAATCACACAGAACACTGAACGAAATAACAAAAGTACAAAACAAACAACCCGAAACAGTCCCGTATGGTGAAAACACTAACACAGGGTACAACCACCCACAAAACCCAAAGGAAAACAGGCTACCTGTCAGGACCCGGTGAGAGAAACAGTCACTAATAGTCGGCAGAACCCAGAAGATGAGGCAGACTCAGCAGTACTAGAGATGGTGGTTTAATAAAAGGACAAGATCTTCAGGCAAAGAATATAAATCCACCACGTCCAAAAATAAAGCCAAGAGGCACAAAATGGATATCCTCCAAAATACAAAGAAACTCCACAAAGTGGCAAAAACAGCAGGGAAAAACAAACCTCAAAAGACTACTCAAAAATACACAAGCACTAAACCAGAGAACCTCTGGAAAATCCAATAAGAGAAATATATGTTCACAACAAGGCTGGGGCTGGGTGCTAACATACAAACACTGAGCAAAGAACTGAGGAACACACAGGGTTTAAATACTAACAAGGGAACGACACACAGGTGCAAACAATAATTAGAGCAAGGAAAAAACAAAAGGTACAAAAAAGGTGCAATGGGGACATCTAGTGACCAAAACCTGAACAGTCCTGGCCAAAATCTGACAGAATCCCCCTCCTAGGAACGGCTCCTGACGTTCCTACCAGCCTTCTCAGGGTGGAGGGCCCTGAACTGACGAATGAGGTCAGGGTCCAGTATGTCCTTGGCAGGAACCCAGGAGCGCTCCTCGGGACCGTAGCCTTCCCAGTCCACCAGATACTGCCAGGACCGCTGCACCCGGCGGGAATCCAGTATCCGGTGGACGGTATAAGCCGACTGGCCTCCGATGACACGGGGCGGAGGGGGAGGTCTGCCTGCCGGGATAAGGGGAGAAAAAACAACAGGTTTTAATAAAGAAATGTGAAATGTTGGATTGATCTTAAGGGATCTGGGTAAGTGCAGGCGAAAAGTAACGGGATTGACTCTCCTGGCAATCTTAAAGGGGCCGATGAATCTCTGGGACAGCTTACGAGACTCCACCCGTAGCGGTAAGTTCTTTGTTGAGAGCCATACTCTCTGGCCGGGGTACAGGGTAGGACCGGGACGGCGACGTCTGTTGGCTTATCGCTGGTACTGCTGTGAGGAACGCAGAAGATTAAGACGGGCCTTCTTCCACGTAAGCCGACAGCGTCTGATGAACCTCGAGGCTGAAGGCACTCTGACTTCTGCCTCCTGGTCCGGGAACAATAAAGGAGCATAGCCAAACTGACACTCGTGCGGGGATATACCAGTGGAGGAGGAGCACAAGGTGTTGTGCGCGTACTCGGCCCAAACAATGAAGGATGACCATGTGGACGGGTTGTTGGAAACCATACATCTGAGGGTGGTTTCCAACTCCTGACTCATCCTCTCGGTTTGGCCGTTGGACTCCGGATGGTACCCTGAAGATAAACTGGCCGTGGCCCCTATGAGTTGGCAGAAGGCCTTCCAAAACCTTGAGGCGAACTGGGGACCTCTGTCGGAAACCATATCTTGCGAAATGCCAAAGACTCGGAACACATGGTTAATCACCAACTCAGCTGTTTCCTTGGCAGAAGGTAATTTGGTCAAGGGAACAAACCTGGCCGCCTTAGAAAACCTGTTGATGATGACTAGGATAGTAGTATTACCATGGGACGGAGGAAGGCCAGTAATAAAGTCCAACGAGATATGGGACCAGGGTCGGTGGGGAATAGATAAAGGGTGAAGGAGTCCTTGAGGGCGGAGGTGAGAAGATTTGCCCTGGCAGCACACGGGACAGGCCTTGACGAAAGTGGCAACGTCTTCTCTTATGGTGGGCCACCAGAACTTACGCTGAATGAACTCCAAGGTGCGACCTACGCCCGGGTGACAGGTGAGGCGAGAGGAGTGCCCCCACAGAAGGACTTGGGATCTTGCTGCCTTGGGAACAAACAACCGATTGGCAGGACCTCCCTTAGGACCCGGTTCGATGGCTTGAGCTTGTCTCACGGTATCCTCAACTTGCCACGAGATTGGAGCCACGATCTTAGCGGCACGAAGAACAGTCATGTCAGTATCTTCTCGAATGGCAGGAGAGTAGACTCGTGACAAGGCGTCCGGTTTGAGATTCTTCGACCCGGGTCTATAGGTGAGGATAAACTGGAATCGGCTGAAGAAAAGAGACCATCGAGCTTGTCTGGAGTTCAACCGCTTCGCCTGCTGGATATACTCCAGATTTTTGTGGTCCGTAAGCACTTGAAATGGTTGAGAAGCCCCCTCGAGCCAGTGTCTCCATTCCTTCAATGCCATCTTAACCGCTAGGAGTTCACGATCCCCCACATCGTAATTCCTCTCGGCCGGGGTAAGCCGGTGAGAGAAGAAGGCGCAAGGATGAAGCCTCTTGTCTTCCCCCCTCTGAGACAGGACAGCTCCAACACCAACCTCTGATGCGTCTACCTCCACCACAAAAGGTTCATCCGCCGTCGGTAGTGTCAGGATGGGAGCAGAGAGGATGCGATGCTTGAGTCCTTGGAAGGCCGTCTCAGCTTCTCTTCCCCACAGAAACCTTGTGTTGCCACCCTTGGTTACAGCTGAGAGAGGGGCTGCCACCGAGCTGAAGTTCTTGATGAACTTGCGGTAAAAGTTAGTGAAGCCCAGGAAACGCTGAACTTCCTTAACGGACTTGGGGGTGGGCCAATCCGCTACCGCCCCTACCTTCTTGGGGTCCATCTGGACTCGACCGGGTTCCACTACAAATCCCAGGAATTGTACTCGAGAGGAATGGAATTCACACTTTTCCGGCTTAACGTACAAATGGCTGTCTAGGAGGCGTTTGAGCACTTGTCTGACATGCTTAGTGTGTTCTTGAAGGGAGCTCGAAAAGATGAGGATGTCATCCAAGTAAACAAACACGAAAATGTTAAGCATATCCCTAAGCACATCGTTTATGAGCGCTTGGAACACAGCCGGGGCGTTGGTCAGGCCGAAGGGCATCACCAAGTATTCGTAGTGACCAGTAGGCGTGTTGAAAGCGGTCTTCCACTCGTCACCGGGTTTGATCCGCACAAGATGGTATGCGTTCCGTAGATCAAGCTTAGTGAAGACCACTGCTTCCTGGAGCAGCTCAAAGGCTGTGGCCAGCGGTTATGGACGGTTATGGCATTAAGTCCCCGGTAGTCGATGCAAGGACGTAATCCACCGTCTTTTTTGGCCACAAAGAAAAACCCTGCTCCCGCCGGCGAGGTGGATGGACGCATGAGGCCTGCTGCCAGAGCATCCTTGATGTAGGTATCCATAGCAGCTCGTTCGGGAGGAGATAGGGAAAAGATCCGACCCCTGGGGGGGGCAGGTGCCCGGAAACAGGTCGATGGGGCAATCGTAAGGTCTATGGGGTGGTAGTTTGGTGGCCCTCTGTTTGCTAAATACCGGTTTGAGGTCATGGTAACACTCGGGAACTCGGGACAGGTCGATGGATTCTAGAGACTCGGGAGGGGAACTCGGGAAGATACAAGTGGCTTGGCACGTAGGACCCCACTGCTTGATAGTGCCCACAGACCAGTCGATGTGAGGGTTATGGCTGTGAAGCCAGGGGTATCCAAGGACGAGAGGGAACTCGGAACACGAGGTCAGATGAAAGTTCATCACTTCCTGGTGTTGGGAAACTGAAAGTCGCAAGGGGGTAGTGACACGAGTGACAAGTCCAGATCCCAAAGGGCTTCCATCCAACGTAGTAACCCTTATGGGGTCACTAAGAGATTCAGAGGGAACGCCATTCTCCTTCGCCCAGACACCATCCATGAAGTTACCTGCGGCTCCAGAGTCTACCAAGGCTTGAAGGGGAAGCTCGTGGTTGTCCCAGGAAAGGGTAACTGGAATAAGCAGGCGGGAGTTGGATGGATGGGAGGAGGTTATGTTTCCCGTTACAGTCCTCCCAGGCCTGCACGGGAGAGTGCGTTTTCCCTGGAGCCCGGGACACGTGGAGAGGAAATGGCCCGGTTTGCCGCAATATAGACAGCATCGCTCCCTTATCCGACGGTCTCTCTCAGCCTGGGAGATGCGTCCAACCTGCATGGGTTCCGGTGGAGTCAGCGAGGATAAAGGTGGAGACTCGGAGCTGGGACCGATCTCAGACGCTGGTCTATGCGTGAAGCCAACTTGATCAGGGACTCGAGGTTGTCCGGTGGTTCCCGAGTGGCCAGTTCATCTTGGATGGTGTCGGAAAGACCCTTCAAAAAACACACTGTGAGCGCCTCGTCGTTCCAGCCACTCGCTGCTGCCACCGTGCGGAACTGGATGGCATAGTCCGTCACGCTGCGCCGACCTTGGCTGAGAGTCAGGAGCTGTTTGGCTGAGTCAGGACCCCTGGTGGGATCTTGAAACACTCGCTTGAATTCTTCAGCAAAGGTAGAGTAGCTGGCACAGCAGGGACTTTGGGCATCCCACACAGCAGTAGCCCAGGCTAGGGCTTTTTCCGACAGCAGGGTGATGATATATGCTATCTTGGACCGGTCGGTGGGAAACGACGAGGGTTGCAGCTCGAAGGAGAGAGAACATTGGGTGAAAAACCCCTTACAAACACTCGGATCACCTGAGAACCGTTGGGGAGGCGGCAGACGAGGTTCAGCCAGGGGGTTAACTGCCACGGGCACTTGAATCTGATGAACTGGAGCAGAAGCGGTTGCCGGGGAAAGTTGATCAGAAATCTGCTTTATGGAAGTCATCATCTCCGACAGAAGTTGAGAATGTCCAGCCAGTAAGGCCTCTTGCTGAACCAGAGCAGCTTCGTGACGTTGGACAGTCCCCTCGTGGTGGGACAGTATGGGAAAAAAGTCCTGGGTACTGGCTGCTTCTGGGTTCATTTTAATGGCTCAGTGTTTCTGTCAGGACCCGGTGAGAGAAACAGTCACTAATAGTCGGCAGAACCCAGAAGATGAGGCAGACTCAGCAGTACTAGAGATGGTGGTTTAATAAAAGGACAAGATCTTCAGGCAAAGAATATAAATCCACCACGTCCAAAAATAAAGCCAAGAGGCACAAAATGGATATCCTCCAAAATACAAAGAAACTCCACAAAGTGGCAAAAACAGCAGGGAAAAACAAACCTCAAAAGATTACTCAAAAATACACAAGCACTAAACCAGAGAACCTCTGGAAAATCCAATAAGAGAAATATATGTTCACAACAAGGCTGGGGCTGGGTGCTAACATACAAACACTGAGCAAAGAACTGAGGAACACACAGGGTTTAAATACTAACAAGGGAACGACACACAGGTGCAAACAATAATTAGAGCAAGGAAAAAACAAAAGGTACAAAAAAGGTGCAATGGGGACATCTAGTGACCAAAACCTGAACAGTCCTGGCCAAAATCTGACACTACCTAAATATGGCTCCCAATCAGAGACAACGACTGACACCTGCCTCTGATTGGGAACCATACTAGGCCAAACACAGAAATAGACAACCTAGACATACAACATAGAATGCCCACCCATATCACACCCTGACCAAACAAAACATAGAAACATACAAAGCAAACTAAGGTCAGGGCGTGACACCCTCTTGCAAAGATTGCGTCATCAGCCCCTTCATTTGAGTTAAAGGACTGAATAAATATGTTATTAATCCCCCACAAAATTGTGTGTTTTAAAATAGTAATTTTAAAATATATCACATGTAGTAATGACAGAATGCATTGTAAACTTCACGCAATGCAATTATTGTGTATGACTTAATAATACAACTATTGAAAGGAGTGGGGAAAAAGGTGCTTGTGCCATTGATGAGAACCCCAAAGCACCCCAAAGCACACAAAGCACACCAAAGCACCCCAAAGCACACAAAGCACACCAAAGCACCCCAAAGCACACAAAGCACACCAAAGCATGGCACTTCTAAAAGGCTATTTCACACCATAGCCTGCTGAATTTTCAAGATAACTTTTGTTTCATTTTGATTTTGGCACAAATTAAAATGTGGCACTGACTCGCCCAATAATTTATGTTTCAGCGTTGTCACAATGAAGAGTTGGGCGTTCGACTAGCCACGTGCATGCACGCGAGTTAGCGGCAGGCGGATGAGCAATATCCACCGTCATAGTACGGATGAAGCCTGAGCTGGAATGTGAAGCTAACTGAAGCTGGTTAGCTTTACAAAAACCCTGAATAGATCTAGCTTGCTTCATAGAATACCCCTCAGACATTGGTCGAAATGTCATCAACCATTCTCTCTTAATATCTTAATTAAATGTACATTTTTCTAAGTAAGTTTGGTATCTTTTCCACAACAGAGCATACATAAAAAGTTGTATAAAAATAAACTATTACAATTTCATGGGACTCATCAAAACAGCCAAACAGAGCACAGCGCTTCCTCTACAAATCCACTAATTTATCTACTCCATCTGAATCACATTTTAAGTTTTAATATACCTTCATACTAAATTGTACACTGTGCCATTGAGCCACATATAGTGCTGTACACACTGCCTTCCACTGCCCAGAAGTGCTTAGCAGTGGGTACTCGGGTAGTGGGACTGTAATGGCATTCTTAGTTCATGGAGGAGGTCTCTACTGCTGGGCGTTGGAGCACGAAATGGATCCTCTCTGAAATGAAGCCTTGTTTCCTCCTGATGTCTGCCCTCTGGGATCCAAATGGTGGACAGACAGTCTGCTTTGCTCAGACTGATGCACTTGAAGTGAAGATACTGTAAGACATTAACCTTCAGCTGCTTTCTGATATATGTCCTGTATTTGGTATGTTATCTATTTGGTATGTTGTATATTTGGTATGTTATGTATTTGGTATGTTGTATATTTGGTATGTTGTCTATTTGGTATGTTGTGTATTTGGTATGTTGTATATTTGGTATGTTATGTATTTGGTATGTTGTATATTTGGTATGTTGTGTATTTGGTATGTTGTATATTTGGTATGTTATGTATTTGGTATGTTGTATATTTGGTATGTTATGTATTTGGTATGTTGTATATTTGGTATGTTGTGTATTTGGTATGTTGTGTATTTGGTATGTTGTATATTTGGTATGTTATGTATTTGGTATGTTGTATATTTGGTATGTTGTGTATTTGGTATGTTGTGTATTTGGTATGTTGTATATTTGGTATGTTGTATATTTGGTATGTTATGTATTTGGTATGTTGTATATTTGGTATGTTGTGTATTTGGTATGTTGTGTATTTGGTATGTTGTATATTTGGTATGTTATGTATTTGGTATGTTGTATATTTGGTATGTTGTGTATTTGGTATGTTGTGTATTTGGTATGTTGTATATTTGGTATGTTGTGTATTTGGTATGTTGTATATTTGGTATGTTATGTATTTGGTATGTTGTATATTTGGTATGTTGTGTATTTGGTATGTTGTGTATTTGGTATGTTGTATATTTGGTATGTTATGTATTTGGTATGTTGTATATTTGGTATGTTGTGTATTTGGTATGTTGTATATTTGGTATGTTATGTATTTGGTATGTTGTATATTTGGTATGTTGTGTATTTGGTATGTTGTGTATTTGGTATGTTGTATATTTGGTATGTTATGTATTTGGTATGTTGTATATTTGGTATGTTATGTATTTGGTATGTTGTATATTTGGTATGTTATGTATTTGGTATGTTGTGTATTTGGTATGTTGTATATTTGGTATGTTGTGTATTTGGTATGTTGTATATTTGTAATGTTATGTATTTGGTATGTTGTATATTTGGTATGTTGTGTATTTGGTATGTTGTGTATTTGGTATGTTGTGTATTTGGTATGTTGTATATTTGGTATGTTGTGTATTTGGTATGTAAAATGTGAAATTAACATGACTTGTACTACGGGTATCGGATCTTAATATTTTTTTGCCGTTTTGTTACAGCAGGAAAATAATCCTGCAGCAACAGGAAATGTGAATTATTACATGGATTTTAATAAATTGTCATTTTTGTAGTGGTTGTTGCATTTTTTGTAACAGAAAATCAGTCTGAAATGTAAACGTGGAAATGACAAACTTCAGAAGCCTTTTTAAAATTCAAATACACTACATTGCAGGAAAGTTATCCTGCAACAGGGTGATCAAATGAAGATCCTACATCTGTATAAAATGATAAACCTGATGTTAAATATGTATCTGTATGCGTGCAGTATGTCGGCATCTGTACATGTGTCCGTGTGTGTGTATTTATATGCATGCGTACTTGTACATGTGTGTGTTGATGCATGTTATTGTACGTGCAACGCTACATGCTTGCTTGGATGCGTGTGTATGCGGTAAAGGAGGAACAGCTCGCTGGGCCGTGTGTTGGATGTCTGGGGCCGAGGCGGGCCGGTCCGGGGCAGTGTTTATGCTATGCTATGATTAACACCGTCCAGGTGCTCTGTTGGCAGGCCTGGCCGCCCACCGCCCACTGTTGCTGCTGCTTGAGACACACATTTCCCCATCGTGGCTGGGCCCAGTCATCCATATTTACAAAGCTGGACGAGCCAACACTCTGAACTATTGACCACCATTTATTCTTATTCTCAGACTGTCTCATAAGCGATGCTTCTTCACTGAAAGAGAGATGGAGAGGGGGAAGAGAGGAGAAGAGAGGCCAGAGAGGCAAGAAAGGTGTAGGCAGCTAGGGGGGAGTTAAAATTCCGCAATGAAACAGAGTGTAAGTAAGGAGGGTGGGGGAGATGGAGAGGAGATGGGGGGTGAAATAGAGAGAGAGAGAGCGAGGGAAAGAGACCAAGGGAGAAAGAGATGGAGGTGTATGTGTCGGGCTCCCTAGCTGTGACGGTCTGCTTCAGAGGGAACGAGCTGAGGATGGATGCCACAGACAGCGCTCAGACGGCGTTGAGCATTTCATTAACCCTATCTCCCCTGGTCTAGACAGGAAGGACCATGCCTAGCCCCACACAACCATGGCCCTGTTGAGGGAGCTGATCTTGGGGCTGGGTCAGCGCTTGCCGAGCCCCTGGGAGGCAGCATGCTGTTTGTTTTGCCCTAGTTGTGTACTGTATGTACCCACAGTCTGTTTGTTCAAAATGGCTTATTCATGCTTCAGCTCTATTCACAGGATTTACACTGAGCTTTCTCAGAAGAGATGTCTGTCCTCATGTTTGCTGATTGGTCCCAGAGCCGAGAAGCTGTCAGAGACTGAGGTCAGAGTGAGGAGAGAAGAGGACAAGAGGAGAAAGGAGAGGACAAGAGAAGAGAAGAGAAGAGGAGAAGAGGAGAAGAAAGATGGAGGAGGAAGGGAAGGAAAGCAGAGTGGGGAGCTGAATCAGTAATCCAGAGAATCTGCATTCTTCCACTGAACTGTCTGACTCAGTGATAAGTGTTCCTAATTATGTAATCACTGGCATTGGTATGAGTAGTTGTGTAATAACAGTCGTTTAACACAATATCTCATCTCACTCCCACTCAGTGTATCAGTACGTATTCACACCTGTTTTCTTGACGCCTTGTTGGAATAACTAACTTTTTGGCATCTGTTTGTGTTTAACATTGTACATTTTTGTGACACCAAATAATTTCATCACCATATGTTTTTTGACAAAACTCAGTTTAGGTACTATTCATAGGTTATTGAAGTATAATATATAATAGAATGATATGATATGAAGCTAAACATATTTGCATGTTTAGTTAATTTACTGTAAGATAATTGATGTGTTTGTAATTTCAGGGTACAGTAGAATATTGACATCAGACCTTAATATTTTTCTGTAAGAGAGAAGGGAGAGGCCCTTTGATCTGCGGCCTATAGAGTATCAGCCCTATCCCTGCTGCAAAGGCTTCTGGGATGCTGGAGGAACCACAGGTCCAGAGAAAACACTCCAAGCCTACTCTTTGAGAACTGGATTTTACAAGCCAAACAAGTTGTAGGGCCTTCCCCCATGTCAAATAAATATGATGTCAAACAGATAGTCATCAGCCGTGTCTGTTTTAATTGTCAGACAGGAAGATTTGATTTCCGAGGGAGATACTCTGAATGATAGGTTGTCCTATTTTACAAAGCTATAACTATAAGCAAGCAAGAGCTTGAACTGATGTGAGTGAAATCCATAACCGTAACATATCTCCTTCAATTTAGGATTATGGTATAGTTAGAATTATTTTAGCCTTATTTAAAGATGCGGTCCGGGATCTTAAGCACTTACAAATGCAAATTGGAATTCGTATAAAAAAACAAAAACAAAAACAAACATGGTACACAATTATGCTACATTTTTGGGGACCCGTTTTGGCTAGTGAACACTACCTTCAAAACTACTGGCTGAAATGATACAAAACCATCCCTTTAATTCCAGATGTAAGGACTAGTGTGAGATGACTGAGTATACCTACACACACTTTACTTAGAGAAAAACAGAAAACCATCACCCACCAGAAATATGATATAAACGCCTACTACATGTCAGCGTAGTCATTACAGCCACAACATCTTCACGTTCCCAAGTCTGTGCCAGAGAAACACATATTACAACCTGTTTACAACTGTCCCATAAACCTGGTGCTCTAGCGCTGAGGGAAGACTGTGCTCTTCTGATTAAACCACACCAGTCATGTGTTTACTCCTGGCTAAGTGGAGGTCACAGATATTTTTTCTTTCGTTTTCCCCCAATAAATCTCTTTCTGGACCAGGGGAGTGGAGGAGAGTGGAGGGGCAGGGCAGAGGGAGAGGGAGAGGGGCCCCGTGCTCGGTGGTCCTCTATAGCCGGCACTGGGGACAGCAGGAGCAAAAAAAATAAACTCTCTCTTCTGGAAAAGGGTGGGTGATGCCACTCTGCGACGGGAGACGGCGGGCTCTGGTGAGTGTTACTGAGCTGTCATTGCTTCTCCCAACAGCCCCCCCCCCCCCCCCCCTTGTCCCTCTGGAATGGGCCGGGCCAACAGGACAGGGGTGGGGTCAGAGCCAGAAGCATTCCCTGCATTCCGTATGGCTGGCAGTGAAGCGGGAGGTACACACACACACCAACAAGCTCTCACAGTCTCATTGCAGAATTATATCCACGTTTCTCCAAACATCACATTTCTATTTTGGACACCCTGGGTTGACTCCTCCTGCTCAGCATTGTTCCGTTTCTCCAAACATCACATTTCAAAGTTAAGGGTTAAGGTTTGGGATAGGGTTAAAACCAATTTTGCTTAGGCATTCATTCCGAATGGTTAAGGTAAGGGTTAGGGTATGGAATAGTGTTAAAATAAAATAAAAGTGAGTGTCCACCACTGGGATTGAACACGCGACTGATCCATGTGTGATCCGGAGTCATGGGATTACCCCCATCCACCATCCCCATTCATCCCACGCCTTAGCAAAACAGTTATAGCACTCACTGTTGTTCCTAGTGTGCGGTATTGAAGGCATTTCCCGACGACCTCAGGACAAGGATAGACATCCAATTTCACTCTTGAGTGATCTGCCTGACGCACACACATACATACACACACTGCTCTTACTGGCCAAGGCCACCGGGGCAGGGCACATGTCACCACTGTCAGATTCAACCGGACAGAAAGCTAATCTAAACCAGCAGCAGCCTGCACCACTCTCTCCCTTGCTCCCTCTCTCACTCTCCCTCTCTCTCCCTCGCTCACTCTCTCACTCTCCCTCTCTCTCCTTCGCTCCCTCTCTCACTCTCCCTCTCTCTCCCTCGCTCACTCTCTCACTCTCCCTCTCTCTCCTTCGCTCCCTCTCTCACTCTCCCTCTCTCTCCCTCGCTCACTCTCTCACTCTCCCTCTCTCTCCTTCGCTCCCTCTCTCACTCCCCCTCTCTCACTCTCCCTCGCTCACTCTCTCACTCTCCCTCTCTCTCCTTCGCTCCCTCTCTCACTCTCCCTCTCTCTCCCTCGCTCACTCTCTCACTCTCCCTCTCTCTCCTTCGCTCCCTCTCTCACTCTCCCTCTCTCCTTCGCTCCCTCTCTCACTCTCCCTCTCTCTCCTTCGCTCCCTCTCTCACTCTCCCTCTCTCTCCTTCGCGCCCTCTCTCACTCTCCCTTTCTCTCCCTCGCTCACTCTCTCACTCTCCCTCGCTCACTTGCTACACATGCACGTACACACACACACAGACACACAAAACACACATACATACGATCCAACAGACAACAACAATTACATAGAAGTTAACAAGCCCCCTCATCCTGCAACTAGCTCTCACAATCTCATGTCAGAATTAGATGTTCATCCATGTTACTCAAATGTCACATTTTTAAGTTGTTGCAAATGTTACATTTCAAAGTGTTTAAGGTTAAGTTTAGGCATTAGCTCCACATTTTTAAGGTTAGGGTTAAGTTTAGGCACTACTGTAACTCCAAAGTCTTAAGGTTAGGTGTTAACTCTGAATGGTTAAGGTAAGGGTTAAGGTTTGGGATAGGTTTAAAACAAAAATCTCAAAAACAACTTTCTATCGCTGGATTCGAACTTGCAACCTTTGGAATCAGAGGCAGATGTTTACAGAATCAGAGGCAGATGCTTACGCCCATCCACCATCCTCGTCCACAATGCCCTAGCAAAACCAAAACCGACTTAAAGGTAACAGCTCTCACTGTGTCCAATTTCCACATCATCTCCTGATGTCCTCAGACATGGATGGACGTTGAATACAGACTTGTATCATGGGTGACCTGGCTATATCCTAAGCCCTGGGAGAACGAGGGAGTGAGAAAGAGAGAGAGAGTCAAAGATAGAGAGACAGAGAGTGCACACAGCTGCTCAGCATCTTGCTGCGGCAGTTCTTAATGGACTTGACGTGCTCTGAAAAAAATAAATTTTCTGATGGAGCTGTGATTACAATGATAGGCCTGGAATTATGTTTTTGGCTCCTCGTGGGGTTGGTGTGTGTACAGCTCTCTCTCTCTCTCTCTCTCTCTCTCTCTCTCTCTCTCTCTCTCTCTCTCTCTCTCTCTCTCTCTCTCACACACACACACACACACACACACACACACACACACACACACACACACACACACACACACACACACACACACACACACACACACACACACACACACACACACACACACACACACACACACACACACACACAGTGTTTAGTGAACTTCAGACAGGCTTTACTGTGCCTATTCCTAACACTTCAGACCTCTCAGGGGATCCACGGGGATCAGTTTTAAGAGCTCTCTAATTCCCCAACAGAAGAATGGACATGTTTAACACTTTACAGACACTGTGCCAAATGATTGGCATCCACATGTGTACAAGGGGCATAGGCACTGGGAAGCTGGGCCCACCCAATCAGACTGAACAACAACCCAAAAAAATCCTGGACATGATTTGTCTTTTTACCTAAACATGCAAACACCATCAGATAGAATCCATAGCAAGCAGTGCACTGGGTTAGATGAAATACAACAGAACTGATGAACTGGAATGACATTCAATCTCACGGCATAGGTTGCCAAAAACAACTAACTGAAAGCCACACCCCCGAATAAGCCACGAATATGACTGTATTCAGGCATATGTCACTATGCTTCTATGGCTATATGCACCATGCCACTGCCTATTTAATTTGTTAATTTAGTGAACAAGACAGCTCATAATCCAATGCCTTTATCACAGTCAACACCTACGTATATGTTTGCTTTAATTAGCTTTAAACATGCTCATTTTTGTCTAGAATAGCATGAGATGAGCTATGAAACTGCACATTTTCCTCTCTGCCCCATGACAAAATGTGTAGAATTCCAGGAAATGACCTTCAAAACAGCAAATCTTTCTCTTTGCCCCATGGCAAAATGTGTAAAATTGTTATCTGCAGGCCCACCCACCAATGAATTTCGGGCTACGCCACTGCTCTGTATGCAATGAAACTTCACAGTGTGTTTTGTGTTTGTGTGAAACAATGCGGAGAGATGTAGTTTTGTTGAAAGGTAGACGCTGTACACAAAGCATGCTGACTAATAGGGATGAGCATCTGGAGTCGTTTGCTTGTATCCCTGTATTTTTCTCATTGTTTGATGAAACTTCTCATTAGCAGTGATCAGTGAGATGAGAATGACCTTCTGCACCCGAGTCAGACGGAACACAAACCAACTGGGCATTTAGCACTAACTCCACAAAGCTCTTGTGGCATAATTGGACTCATTTGAGCTGTTCGGGTTTTGAGAGAGCCGCAGCATAGCCATGGTGAGATACATTTTTCCATCCCTTCTCATTATATATCCACATCTTTGATCTAATCTCCTCAAATTTTGCTCGCTGATGTTTCACAATGATACATTTGTGACGGCTGTGAACACACATTGCTAACCCAGGAGCATGTTAGTTTCCAGTCGTCTCAGCTCTGAAGAATGCCTCGGTTTACTCCAGTGTGGTTCAGGCCTCCATGTTGCAACATTAAAGCCTCTTTTGTGTGGGAGACCTATATTCTTATGACTCTTACAGATGTAGGATCTTAATTTGAGCATGTTTGCAACATCAGGAAAATAATCCTGCAGCAACAGGAAATGTGAATTACTATGTTGATTATTTCATGAATGGATATTTTTGTAGGGGTTGATACATTTTTCATTAAAATCAAGTCTGACAATTTAAAGTGGAAATGACAAACTTTAGAAGCATTTTTAAACCTTGAATACAAAACAAGTTTACATTTCCTGCTGTGCAAGGAGATTATCAGCAACAAAAGAGTGATCAAATTAAGATCCTACATCTGTACTTTCATTCTCCGTTTCTGTCCATTTTCTTTGGTTGTTTTAGGTTTAGATTCTCTCTATCCACCCTTGGTTGTGTATTGTTGAAGGTTTTAGTTGTCAGAGATTTTTGCTATAACATTTATGTTTATCACATTAATTAATGACTGAAATTACAGCAATTTAACGGAATTACATTAAACAACTGTAAATTGTTCCATTTGACATCCATAGTGTAAATAAAGCGCTTACAAACAGCGGATCACCCATTTCTTTTGGGCCGTCATCAGTTTCTGATATGGTCATTAGCAGTGTCATCATGTGTGTGACAGTCCTTATTTATATATTCCGTTTAGTGTTGATTGGATAATGTACCATTCCCAGGACACAGAAAAAACCTCATGTCATAATGCCCTCAGACATTGGCCTGGTTATCTTATCTGGCACTGGCGCGGTGTGTGTGTCCGTGTGTCCACTCTGGGGTCGTTGGCAGGGCAATGGCCATGTCCTCAGTGCCTGAGGGGAGATGAGGAGGGGTCATTCCCTGCCCTCTGTCAGCTGAGGCTGACACACACACACACACACACACACACACACACACACACACACACACACACACACACACACACACACACACACACACACACACACACACACACACACACACACACACACACACACACACACACACACACAAACACACACACGCACCCGCACACACACACACACACAGGCACGCATGAACACACACACACAGAGAGAGAGAGAGGGTCTATCTCTCCCTGTGCTCTCTCTGCTGAGGGTCTGAGTGTTCAGCAGCAGTCCTCTCCCCAGCCCCCTTCCCAGTCCTCTCCCTACACTCTTCCCAGCCATCTCCCCAGACCTCTACCCAGCCCTCTTCCAAGCCCTCACCCCAGCCCTCTCCCAAGACCTCACCCCAGTCCTCCACCCAGTCCTCTCCCCAGTCCTCTCCCCAGCTCACCCCAGCCCTCTACCCAGTCCTCTCCCCAGCCCACCCCAGCCCTCTCCTCAGCCCTCTTCTCAGTATTCTCCCCAGCCCTTTCCCCAGCCCTGTCCTTAGTCCTCTCCCCGGCCCTTTCCCCAGCCCTTCCCCAGCCCTGTCCTCAGTCCTCTCCCCGGCCCTTTCCCCGGCCCTTCCCCAGCCCTGTCCTCAGCCCTCTCCCCAGTCCTCTCCCCAGCCCTGTCCTCAGTCCTCTCCCCGGCACTTTCCCCAGCCCTGTCCTCAGTCCTCTCCCCAGCCCTCTCCCCAGCCCTCTCCTCAGTCCTCTCCCCAGCCCTGTCCTCAGCCCTCTCCTCAGTCCTCTCCCCAGCCCTCTCCCCAGCCCTCTCCCCAGTCCTCTCCCCAGCTCACCCCGGCCCTCTACCCAGTCCTCTCCCCAGCCCACCCCAGCCCTCTCCTCAGCCCTCTTCTCAATATTCTCCCCAGCCCTTTTCCCCAGCCCTGTCCTCAGTCCTCTCCCCGGCCCTTTCCCCAGCCCTTCCCCAGCCCTGTCCTCAGTCCTCTCCCCGGCCCTTTCCCCGGCCCTTCCCCAGCCCTGTCCTCAGCCCTCTTCCCAGTCCTCGCCCCAGCCCTGTCCTCAGTCCTCTCCCCGGCACTTTCCCCAGCCCTTCCCCAGCCCTGTCCTCAGCCCTCTCCTCAGTCCTCTCCTCAGTCCTGTCCCCAGCCCTGTCCTCAGTCCTCTCCCCAGCCCTGTCCTCAGCCCTCTCCTCAGTCCTCTCCCCAGCCCTCTCCCCAGCCCTCTCCTCAGTCCTCTCCCCAGCCCTCTCCTCAGTCCTCTCCCCAGCCCTGTCCTCAGTCCTCTCCTCAGTCCTCTCCTCAGTCCTCTCCCCAGCCCTCCCTTGCATTCTGAATGTTATCCTTTGGGCTCCTAATTGCCTGTAATTTGCTTGTTGAAAGAATCCCCAGCTTGTCTGGCCCTGTAACGTGGGGTAACCCGAGTGCCCCGGAGGGGGAGGTGGAGTGGGGAGAGGGGGAGGAGAGGAAGGTGGAGGAAGAGGAGGAAGAGGAAAAGGGGAGGAATTAAGGGGGAGAATAAGAGGAGGAAAGCAGGACAACTAGAAGGGAAAGAGGAAAGGCTGGTTTGTTCAACACAGAGACTCAAACAGTTAGAAAGGTCTGCATGGCTGTCATAGGGATTGAAGTCTATGAAGAGACGTGCGTTTGTGTTTGTGTGACTGAATATGATGCAGTGCTAACATTAAATGTCATCTTCCATGAATGATGCAGCGCCCCCCTTGGGCCAGTTGAGATATTGCGTGTGAACAACACATTTCAGTTAATTACTCTAGCTCCTGCCTTGGGCCAGTCAGTGTAATTTTGTAAATGCCAGATCTCTATGGCAACACGTCAAAATCAGGCCAGTGCTTGCTGTCTGAGATATCGCGTGTGACTAAAGTGCGATCAAAAAGACGACGGATGCAGATCAACAGTCCCCTCCCTGATTTCATCGTGGCTGACAACAAAGCAAAGACTACAAGTGTGACTTGCTTCTGCTAAGATCGATCCATTTAACAAAAAATAAGCGAATATATCCAGCTACTTGTCCAGGCTGTAGCATGGACGGTGGCATCATGGACAGGTCAGGTGGAGGCGGACGGTCGGGTGTCCTGAACGTTCCAGCTCAGACACATGGGCAGGGTCTGAACACAGGCAGCACCTGGAAAAAAATATAAAATAACAGTTCTTGTTGTATTATGAATACATTAAATAAATAAAACACAATACATTTGAATTGAACCATTGCAAATTGTGGTGTGTGTGCTTTAGTGTGTGTGTGTGTTTGTTTCCAGTGTCCCTCTGGGTGGCAAAGGAATATAATCCAGCCGTCATGTTGAAGATGGCGTCATTGTTGTCAAGGCGACACAACCAGGACACTAGTATTTTTTGGACTGACCATTTCGAAATCTCCACCCTGGTTGGCACACACACACACACACACACGCACACACACGCACGCACACGCACACACACACACACACACACACACACACACACACACACACACACACACACACACACACACACACACACACACACACACACACACACACACACACACACACACACACACACACACACACACACACACACACACACACACACACACACACACACACACACACACAGAGAATGCCCTGTGATGTTCTCCTGCGCTGTGTGACGGAGCATGGCATGTCCTGGTGGGCAGGATGTGAGGTTCTGCTTGTTTGTTTTAATGTCCTGTGGTAAGGGAGAATGAGCGCCTGCCTGCTCTTCTTGTTGTGTCATGTGTTATCTACATTTTGCACTTTAGGAAGTCAATGAGAACCAATCTTCTTTTACAGTTACAACCTGGGTATCCACTGGGGGAGTCGAGACATTTCTGAATTATCAACTCCCATTCCCAACCATGTCTCCCATTCCAGACCACTGAGCTATCAGATTCAGAGGAACAGAAATAATCTAACCACACATTGTAGTTCCAGGGTCGTATATCCACCAGGGAAGCCTAAACTATGAACTATTGTCATTGAGCCGCCCCAAATCTATCCCAGAAGCAGAGTCCTAACCCCAACCCTAACCACAGACTACAGACATACAGGGTACAGTAGTTAGGCGACTACTCTGAGTTACCCTGCTCGCTTTCATCTTAAGGGTCAACATCTCTCCACATCCTCATGTTTGACAGTTGGAATCAGGGGCAAATTGTGTAATTTCCTCCCCTCTGCAGTACAGTGTGTACCAGGCCTGATTCTACATTACAGTATAACAACAGGCCTGCAGGTAGTTGTGGAGGTGGTACTTTTACTGTACTGTATGTGATGTTAATTGATCTATGATGTTAATCGCTCTACAACACACAGTTGTCTGAATAGAGGCATTAAGCAGAACCTGGACAGAACTTGATGCCTCTGCTATATCTCTCTCTACTTTTTTTCCCCGATCCTCCCTGTCTTCTTCCGTTACAGTTTGGTCAGGTATTTTATTGTTCTCCTTCTCTGTTTCTCGGTCACTTCTTTCCCCCGCCCTCACCAGCAGCAGCTAGTGTTTCCATGGCCAGTCCTAGCTGTGTTTTGGCCCAGTGTATTGTGGGGCTGGTTTACAGTTTACAGTCGGCCTGTTTGTCAGTCTTTTATACTCCCTGAAACAGGGACCACCCAGGAGGATGTGGGGTGGAGGGCATAGGCTCTCTCTCTCTCTCTGAGTGTAGGTTGTTTAATAGTAGTCTGTGAGCTCAGAGAGCCTTGTCTCTTGGCAGGAGCAGAGCGTTGTCCTGTCCTAACACACAGCCACTGTTTACACTCTGGGTTTCTTCTATTCTGAAATGACAAATTCTCGTCGTCCTCATATCCCTGCTGTCCCTATGGGACGGCCCTAACACCCCATTCCTCCGCCCTAAAGTAGTCCTCTAAAACTTCCTGGTTGCCATGGAGAAACACTGGGTTGTCACGAAAGGATGACTCGTTGTTTTCCCAATTGTTTACTCTGTTTGGCGATGGTGACATCCAGGGAATTCTTGGTGACAAATGTAATGTTGAGAATCATTTTGCGTCACTATCACTAAGTGGTGCATGTACGTGAAAACTAGGCCAATGGTGAGTCACTAGGTTCAGACCATCATGGGTTTTTCCCATCACACAGACTGATTGTATCCACTGAGACTAATGTAATGCCTAGCGGGATGACGTGCATACTAGGTTAGCAGTTAGAGAACCACTCTGTTAGGCCTTGTTTACAATCAACCCTCGTATAATGGACAAAGTGATGGTGATGAAGAGGGGGTTAGAGAAGTTCTCTGAATTGCTAACCAAAATATATAGTTAGTACTTGCATCATGAAAACTGTTCACTTCAGAAAGTAGAAGCATATTGAGAGTGTTGTTTGCCAGGTAGGTAGTCGCTTCCTGCTTGTCCAGGCCTGGTATAACTTACAGAGACTCTTTTGATCAACAATGGCATGTCAATTCCTTGGGGGTTGGAAAAAGCACTCAAACTCGCCAATTGCATTTGACATCAGCATAATTTCCCTCTCAATCGCGGAAAATCCATTCTAACTCACTGTGGGAATGTAACAGATGCACACACCACATAGGCTACATGCTACTCTGCTTTCTGTAAACACGCACAAACACAGGCATGTACAAACACACACACACACTTACACTTACACACAGACACAAATATTTATTTTGACATTTGTGAGATCCCCCCTCCCCTTGGTAATGAGTACTGGGATTGCTTTGGGTAAAGGATAACTACATACAGTATTTCACTTCTGCTGCTTTACTGTACATACACACACACATACAGTGCATTTGGAAAGTATTCAGACCTGTTGACTTTTTCCACATTTTGTTACGTTACAGCCTTATTCGAAAATTGATAAATAAATAAAAAATCTTCATCAATCTACACACAATACCCCATAATGACAAAGCAAAAACATGTTTTTAGAAATGTTTGCAAATTTATAAAAAATAAAAAACAGAAATACCTTATTTACATAAGTATTCAGACCCTTTGCTATGAGATTTGAAATTGAGCTCAGGTGCATCCTGTTTCCATTGATCATCCATGAGGTGTTTCTACAACTTGATATGAGTCCACCTGTGGTAAATTCAATTGATTGGACATGATTTGGAAAGGCACACACCTGTCTATATAAGGTCCCACAGTTGACATTGCATGTCGGAGCAAAAACCAAGCCATGAAGTTGAAGGAATTGTTCGTATAGTTCAGAGACAGGATTGTGTCGAGGCATAGATCTGAGGAAGGGTATCAAAACATTTCTGCAGCATTGAAGGTCCCCAAAAACACAGTGGCCTCCATCATTCTTAAATGGAAGAAGTTTGGAACCACTAAGAAGACTCTTCCTAGAGCTGGCTGCCCGGCCAAACTGAGCAATCGGGGGAGAAGGACCTTGGTCAGGGAGGTGACCAAGAACCCAATGGTCACTCTGACACAACTCCAGAGTTCCTTTGTGGTGATGGGAGAACCTTCCAACAGGACAACCATCTCTGCAGTACTCCAGCAATCAGGCCTTTATTGTAGAGTGGCCAGACGGAAGCCATTCCTCAGTAAAAGGCACCTGACAGCCCACTTGAAGTTTGACAAAAGGCACCTAAAGGACTGTCAGACCATGAAAAAAGATTGAAGTCTTTGCCCTCAATGCCAAGCGTCATGTCTGGAGGAAACCTGGCACCATCCCTACAGTGAAGCGTGGTGGTGGCAGCATCATGCTGTGGGGATGTTTTTCAGAGGCAGGGACTGGGAGACTAGTCAGTATTGAGGGAAAGATGAACGGAGCAAAGTACAGAGAGATAATTGATGAAACCTGCTCCAGAGCGCTCAGGGCCTCAGACTGGGCCAAAAGTTCACCTTCCAACAGGACAATGACCCTAAGCACACAGCCAAGACAGCAAGAGTCGCTTCGGGTCAAGTCTCTGAATGTACTTGAGTGGCCCAGCCAAAGCCTGGACTTGAACCCGATCGAACATCTCTGGAGAGACTTGAAAATAGCTGTGCAGCGACGCTCCCCATCCAACCTGACAGAGCTTGAGAGGATATGCAGAGAAGAATGGGAGAAACTCCCCAAATACAGGTGAGCCAAATTGTAGCGTCATACCCAAGAAGACTCAAGGCTGTAATCGCTGCAAAAGTGCTTCAACAAAGTACTGAGTAAAGGGTCTGAATACTTATATAACTGTGATATTTCAGTTTTTATTTTTGTCATTATGGGGTATTGTATGTAGATTGATGAGGGGAAAAAACTATTGAATCCATTTTAGAATAAGGCTGTAATGTAGTAATGTAATGAAAGTATTCATTCCGAACGCACTGATCACACACACACACACACACACACACACACACACACACACACACACACACACACACACACACACACACACACACACACACACACACACACACACACACACACACACACACACACACACACACACACACACACACACACACACACAGCTGCTGTACTGTAAGAGAGTTGATAGCTGATGAGAGTTGTCCAGGGCTGCAGTATGGAGGGTGCCAGTAGAAACAGAGAGATGTTGTGTTTGGATGCTGCTCCGTGTCTCTGACTGTAATACAGCCGGATATCAGTGTGGAAGTTACCGCAACTTAATTGGACACTGACTGAGACGGCACACGTTTGGCCACCTGGCCCACTGTGATGTCATTTTGGCTCACATACACACACTTACACACTCACACACTTGCATACAGTATGCACAAACACACATGGATCACTGAGACCTAGGATATGTATGCTTATTTTGGCTCTGGAGGTGACTCCTTGATCAGAATTTGGTTTTCTGAACCAATGGCCGCCTGGATAAAGAACCGGATGAGAAGACAGTGATTTGTTTTCAGGACATTATTCAGGTGAAATGAGTGTGTGCTTAGCATGCCCATGAGTCTGTGTGGTATTCAGCACATTACCTGTTCTCGTCTGAAGGCCTTCTCTCAGGAGAAAATAGACTGTCTTCCAACTTCAGGAAATTAGTCTTTATACAATTGACAGAACTCTAACTCACACACACACACACACACACACACACACACACACACACACACACACACACACACACACACACACACACACACACACACACACACACACACACACACACACACACACACACACACACACACACACACACACACACGCACACACATACACACACACACAAATCCCCTCCAGCGTCAAGAACACCCCCCCCCCCCCCCCTCCTGCCAAGCCTGGGGTTGTGAGGTCACAGGGTTAACACAAGCCAATTTCCAAAACAGTTGAGGAGACAGGAAACACAATATTTACCACGAGTGACAGGTGCCACACCAGAAACAGGCCTCAGAGCCAAGGAGCCTTTGTTTTTCTCTTTCCCTCTGCCTATATACACCAATGTCAAGATGGGGAGTCTGCCATCATTTACTCTTGTACACACTGAGCAGGATTCATACTATGCCAGATATAATTTTACTGTAGAAAATAAGATGCAAGAAGATAATTAGCATACTGTAGCTTTCTGGCATGATTTTACTGTAAATGGGGAGTAGGAACTTATTTTGTTAGTTAATTGAAGCACAATATTGAACTGATATAATGTGTTGATTACATTGACTGCTTGTAACGCTCGTCGTCGTAAGGAATAGTGGACTTGCAGACGTGTTGCTGCAACTTGCAGACGTGTTGCTGTGCATTTTGTTGCCAACCTTACTTTGCTACCTGACAACCTTACGGTGTTTACTTTTTAATTACCATTTATATTTTTTCATTCAACTTTTTCACTCCGGACGCTTTATCTGGACATGGTTCGTCAGCACCTTCAACAGCCGAAGCTAAGTAGTAACATTAACATGATGCCTTCTAATTGCAGTCGCTGTACTCATAATATACAGGAGAACGATCGCCTTATGGCGAGGATAGCTGTGCTGCAAGCCCAGCTTCAGACGCAATCGTTAGACAAGGGTAATTTCAGTGTAGGAAAGGATGAAACAGCGTCTGTGCCACCAGTAAGTACAGATAGTAGTATAAATCCCCTCGCACAGTCTCCCCAGCCGTACAACTTTCTCATGGCTTCTGGAGGGAAATGCTGTAGGAATGCTCAACCGGTGTCGCTCATTCAGCCGACAGAAACTTTCAACCGGTTTTCCCGGTTAAGCAGAGTCGGAGTCTGAGGCCGAGCCTTCTCTTGTCTCTACTCCTCCCGTTACGGGGTCTGAGACGCCGAAGCTTCCCACCATTAGCTCTGACAAATTGAAAACCCTAGTCATTGGCGACCCCATTACCTGCAGTATTAGACTTAAAACAAATCATGTTTACCAGGGGGCAGGGCTACCGACGTTAAAGCTAATCTGAAGATGGTGCTGGCTAAAGCTAAAACTGGCGAGTGTAGAGAGTATAGAGATATTGTTATCCACGTCGGCACCAACGATGTTAGGATGAAACAGTCAGAGGTCACCAAGCGCAACATAGTTGCAGCGTGTAAATCAGCTAGAAAGATGTGTCGGCATCGAGTAATTGTCTCTGGCCCACTCCCAGTTAGGGGGAGTGATGAGCTTTACAGCAGAGTCTCACAACTCAATCGCTGGTTGAAAACTGTTTTCTGCCCCTCCCAAAAAATAGAATTTGTAGATAATTGGTCCTCTTTCTGGGACTCACCCACAAACAGGACCAAGCCTGGCCTGCTGAGGAGTGACGGACTCCATCCTAGCTGGAGGGGTGCTCTCATCTTATCTACCAACATAGACAGGGCTCTAACTCCTCTAGCTCCACAATGAAATAGGGTGCAGGCCAGGCAGCAGGCTGTTAGCCAGCCTGCCAGCTTAGTGGAGTCTGCCACTAGCATAGTCAGTGTAGTCAGCTCAGCTATCTCCATTGAGACTGTGTCTGTGCCTCGACCTAGGTTGGGCAAAACTAAACATGGTGGTGTTCGCCTTAGCAATCTCACTAGGATAAAGACCTCCTCCATTTCTGCCATTATTGAAAGAGATTGTGATACCTCACATCTCAAAATAGGATCCCTCACTTCAAAGGCAGTTATAGTCAATGAACTAATCACTGATCATAATCTTGATGTGATTGGCCTGACTGAAACATGGCTTAAGCCTGATGAATTTACTTTGTTAAATGAGGTCTCACCTCCTGGTTACACTAGTGACCATATCCCCCGTGCATCCCGCAATGGCGGAGGTGTTGCTAACATTTACGATAGCAAATTTCAATTTACAAAAAGAAAATGACGTTTTCGTCTTTTGAGCTTCTAGTCATGAAATCTATGCAGCCTACTCAATCACTTTTTATAGTTACTGTTTACAGGCCTCCTGGGCCATATACAGCGTTCCTCACTGAGTTCCCTGAATTCCTATCGGACCTTGTAGTCATAGCAGATAATATTCACATTTTTGGTGATTTTAATATTCACATGGAAAAGTCCACAGACCCACTCCAAAAGGCTTTCGGAGCCATCATCGACTCAGTGGGTTTTGTCCAACATGTCTCTGGACCTATTCACTGCCACAGTCATACTCTGGACCTAGTTTTGTCCCATGGAATAAATGTTGTAGATCTTAATGTTTTTCCTCATAATCCTGGACTATCGGACCACCATTTTATTACGTTTGCAGTCGCAACAAATAATCTGCTCAGACCCCAACCAAGGAGCATCAAAAGTCGTGCTATAAATTCTCAGACAACACAAAGATTCCTTGATGCCCTTCCAGACTCCTTCTGCCTACCCAAGGATGTCAGAGGACAAAAATCAGTTAACCACCTAACTGAGGAACTCAATTTAACCTTGTGCAATACCCTAGATGCAGTTGCACCCCTAAAAACTAAAAACATTTGTCATAAGAAACTAGCTCCCTGGTATACAGAAAATACCCGAGCTCTGAAGCAAGCTTCCAGAAAATTGGAATGGAAATGGCGCCACACCAAACTGGAAGTCTTCCGACTAGCTTGGAAAGACAGTACCGTGCAGTATCGAAGAGCCCTCACTGCTGCTCGATCATCCTATTTTTCCAACTTAATTGAGGAAAATAAGAACAATCCTAAATTTATTTTTGATACTGTCGCAAAGCTAACTAAAAAGCAGCATTCCCCAAGTGAGGATGGCTTTCACTTCAGCAGTAATAAATTCATGAACTTCTTTGAGGAAAAGATCATGATCATTAGAAAGCAAATTACGGATTCTCTTTAAATCTGCGTATTCCTCCAAAGCTCAGCTGTCCTGAGTCTGCACAACTCTGCAGGACCTAGGATCAAGAGAGACACTTAAGTGTTTTAGTACTATATCTCTTGACACAATGATGAAAATAATCATGGCCTCTAAACCTTCAAGCTGCATACTGGACCCTATTCCAACTAAACTACTTAAAGAGCTGCTTCATGTGCTTGGCCCTCCTATGTTGAACATAATAAACAGCTCTCTATCCACCGGATGTGTACCAAACTCACTAAAAGTGGCAGTAATAAAGCCTCTCTTGAAAAAGCCAAACCTTGACTCAGAAAATATAAAAAACTATCGGCCTATATTGAATCTTCCATTCCTCTCAAGAAATTTTGAAAAAGCTGTTGCGCAGCAACTCACTGCCTTCCTGAAGACAAACAATGTATACGAAATGCTTCAGTCTGGTTTTAGACCCCATCATAGCACTGAGAATGCACTTGTGAAGGTGGTAAATTACCTTTTAATGGCGTCAGACCGAGGCTCTGCATCTGTCCTCGTGCTACTAGACCTTAGTGCTGCCTTTGATACCATCGATCACCACATTCTTTTGGAGAGATTGGAAACCCAAATTGGTCTACACGGACAAGTTCTGGCCTGGTTTAGATCTTATCTGTCGGAAAGATATCAGTTTGTCTCTGTGAATGGTTTGTCCTCTGACAAATCAACTGTACATTTCGGTGTTCCTCAAGGTTCCGTTTTAGGACCACTATTGTTTTCACTATATATTTTACCTCTTGGGGATGTCATTCGAAAACATAATGTTAACTTTCACTGCTATGCGGATGACACACAGCTGTACATTTCAATGAAACATGGTGAAGCCCCAAAATTGCCCTCGCTAGAAGCCTGTGTTTCAGACATAAGGAAGTGGATGGCTGAAAACGTTCTACTTTTAAACTCGGACAAAACAGAGATGCTTGTTCTAGGTCCCAAGAAACAAAGAGATCTTCTGTTGAATCTGACAATTAATCTTGATGGTTGTAAAGTCGTCTCAAATAAAACTGTGAAGGACCTTGGCGTTACTCTGGACCCTGATCTCTCTTTTGACGAACATGTCAAGACTGTTTCAAGGACAGCTTTTTTCCATCTACGTAACATTTCAAAAATCTGAAATTTTCTGCAGAAAAATTAATCCATGCTTTTGTTACTTCTAGGTTAGACTACTGCAATGCTCTACTTTCCGGCTACCCGGATAAAGCACTAAATAAACTTCAGTTAGTGCTAAATACGGCTGCTAGAATCCTGACTAGAACCAAAACAAATTGATCATATTACTCCAGTGCTAGCCTCCCTACACTGGCTTCCTATTAAGGCAAGGGCTGATTTCAAGGTTTTACTGTTAACCTACAAAGCGTTACATGGGCTTGCTCCTACCTATCTTTCCGAGTTGGTCCTGCCGTGCATACCTACACGTACGCTACGGTCACAAGACGCAGGCCTCCTAATTGTCCCTAGAATTTCTAAGCAAACAGCTGGAGGCAGAGCTTTCTCCTATAGATCTCCATTTTTATGGAATGGTCTGCCTACCCATGTGAGAGACGCAGACTCGGTCTCAACTTTTAAGTCTTTACTGAAGACTCATCTCTTCAGTGGGTCATATGATTGAGTGTAGTCTGGCCCAGGAGTGTGAAGGTGAACGGAAAGGCTCTGGAGCAACGAACCGCCCTTGCTGTCTCTGCCTGGCCGGTTCCCCTCTCTCCACTGGGATTCTCTACCTCTAACCCTATTACAGGGGCTGAGTCACTGGCTTACTGGTGCTCTTTCATGCCGTCCCTAGGAGGGGTGCGTTACTTGAGTGGGTTGAGTCACTGACGTGATCTTCCTGTCTGGGTTGGCGCCCCCCCTTGGGTTGTGCCGTGGCGGAGATCTTTGTGGGCTATACTCGGCCTTGTCTCAGGATGGTAAGTTGGTGGTTGAAGATATACCTCTAGTGGTGTGGGGGCTGTGCCTTGGCAAAGTGGGTGGGGTTATATCCTTCCTGTTTGGCCCTGTCCGGGGGTATCATCGGATGGGGCCACAGTGTCTCCTGACCCCTCCTGTCTCAGCCTCCAGTATTTATGCTGCAGTAGTTTATGTGTTGGGGGGCTAGGGTCAGTTTGTTATATCTGGAGTACTTCTCCTCTCTTATCGGTGTCCTGTGTGAATTTAAGTATGCTCTCTCTAATTCTCTCTTTCTCTCTTTCTTTCTCTCTCTCAGAGGACCTGAGCCCTAGGGCCATGCCTCAGGACGACCTGGCATGATGACTCCTTGCTGTCCCCAGTCCACCTGGCCGTGCTGCTGCTCCAGTTTCAACTGTTCTGCCTGCGGCTATGGAACCCTGACCTGTTCACCGGACGTGCTACATTTCCCAGACCTGCTGTTTTCAACTCTCTAGAGACCGCAGGTGCGGTAGAGATACTCTTAATGGTCGGCTATGAAAAGCCAACTGACATTTACTCCTGAGGTGCTGACTTGCTGCACCCTCGACAACTACTGTGATTATTATTATTTGACCATACTGGTCATTTATGAACATTTGAACATCTTGTCCATGTTCTGTTATAATCTCCACCCGGCACAGCCAGAAGAGGACTGGCCACCCCTCATAGCCTGGTTCCTCTCTAGGTTTCTTCCTAGGTTTTGGCCTTTCTAGGGAGTTTTTCCTAGCCACCGTGCTTCTACACCTGCATTGCTTGCTGTTTGGGGTTTTAGGCTGGGTTTCTGTACAGCACTTTGAGATATCAGCTGATGTACGAAAGGCTATATAAATTCATTTGATTTGATTTGATTTGGACCAAAGCGCAGCGTGTTAAGTGTTCATGATTTTATTTAATATCCAAAACACTCTAACAAAGTAACAAAAACGAAAGTGAACAGTTCTGTCAGGTAAACAGATACTAAACAGAAAATAACTACCCACAAATGAAAGAGGGAAAAAGGACTGCCTAAGTATGACAACGATAGACAGCTGTCTCTGATTGGGAACCACACTCGGCCAAAAACAAAGAAATAGAAAACATAGAAACAAAGAAACTAGAATGCCCACCCTAGTCACACCCTGGCCTAACCAAAATAGAGAATAAAAACCTCTCTATGGCCAGAGCGTGACACTTCTATGGTTGGTAGACACTACATTTCATGTACAGTGCATTCGTAAAGTATTCAGAACCCTTGACTTTTTCCACATTTTGTTACGTTACAGCCTTATTCTAAAATGGATTAAATAAATAAAAACACAATACCCCATAATGACAAAGCAAAAACAGGTTTTCAGACATTGTTTTTAAAGTTTTTTTTTTTTTTTACGGAAATACTACATTTACATAAGTATTCAGACTTGATTTGGAAAGGCACGCAACTGTCTATATAAGGTCCCACAGTTGACAGTACATGTCAGTGTAAAGTTCTGTATTCATTTTCTTAGTAAACCTTGTGTTCTGTTTTTGTTGTGTTCTTGCACGTAGCCTTGTTTCGTTGTTCTTGAACGTAGCCCTGTCTTTTTGTTCATTGATTTCACCTGTGTTAGTTACTCACCTGGTTTCATCAGCTTCTTATTTAGTTCAGTTAATTCTGTTTGTGCCTTTGTGAGGTACTGTTCGTTTTTGACTCTATTAAACCTTTTCCTAGCTCGTTTGTGAGAATCAGTTATAGCCTTCAGTCCTAGTTTTGATTCACCTGCCTGTTTGCATACCTGTGTATGACCAAAATAAACAACTGCCGCGCTCTGCGTGTGAATCTACACCTTTTGCTCCCTGAGTATTCATTACAGAATACCTCACCTAAAAACGGAATGGATTCAGCGGAGCTACAGTGGCACCTAACCCAGCAAGAGGAGCGTATGGAGGAAATCTGCCATCTTCTCCACCAGCCTATCCCTACTCCTCCGATGCCAGGTATTGTAACCCATAGCCCTCCTTCGTTCATACCTCAGCCTGGAAAATATGACGGTTCACCTGGGAAATGTCAGGGATTTCTGATGCAATGCAGCGAATACATTGAGCACAACCGCACTAACATCGCCACCGACAAGAGCAAGGTGGATTTTGTTGTCTCTCACAGGCAAAGCCCTGGATTGGGCGACCGCCATATGGACGGCCAACAGCACAGAACTCAGATCCGAGACCCATTTCCACACCCTCTTCAAAGAGGTATTCGATCACTTTCCCTCCGGTCATCCTATAGGAAACCTCCTCATAGAACTTCAACAAGGACGCAATTCAGCTGCCGAGTATGCCCTCGAGTTCCGCACCATGGCTGCAGGGAGTGGATGGTGTGAGCCACCACCATTGAGGACTCTGCCTCTGCAGTGCCACCCACCATACCATCTGAATACGCCCAGTACAGCAATGTCTTCAGCAAAATCAAGGCCTCCACTCTGCCACCACATCGCCCAGGAGACTGTGCTATTGACTTACTCCCTGGAGTGTCCCCACCGAAGGGCTGTGTTTACCCCCCATCTATCCTGGAAAATGAGGCAATGGAGAACTACATTGAAGAAACACTCAAACAGTTTCATTCGTCCTTCTTCCTCGGCTGCGTCCAGCTTCTTCTTCGTTGGAAAAAAGGACGGTGGTCTCGTCCATGTATTGATTACCGTTCCCTGAATGACGTCACGGTCAAGAACCATTTCCCTCTGATCCCAGCGACCCTTGAACAAGTGGGCTGCGCCAACATCTATACAAAACTCGACCTGCGAATTGCATATAACCTTGTCCGTATATGTGAAGGCGACGAATGGAAGATGGCCTTTATCACCGCACGAGGGCACTACGAATACCTGGTCATGCCCTACGGCCTTACTAACACCCCCGTCGTCTTCCAATCCTTTATGAATGAGGTTTTCCAGGCTGTGATCAACCGCTTTCTCATCATCTACATTGATTACGTCCTGATTTACTCCCTGAAGGAACACATACAGCATGTGCAAAAGGTTCTTCAACGGCTCCTTGACCATAACCTTTATGTGAAGACTGAAAAGAGCACCTTCCATGTAACCTCGGTAAACTTCCTCGGTTTCGTACTGACATCTGGAGTGGTCAGCATGGATGAGAACAAAGTCACCGCCGTCAGTAACTGGTCCAAACCCACCACCGTTAAGGAACTCCAACGTTTCATTGGGTTCTCCAACTACTAGCGCCGGTTCATTCGGAACTTCAGTTCTATTGTCGCTCCCTTCACTGCCCTTACCAGCCAAAAGACCGGACCCTTCAATGGACTGATACCGTCCTGACTGCTTTCAACAACTTGAAATGCCTCTTCACCTCAGCTCCTGTTCTTCGCCAACCTGATCCGACCCTTCCTTTCACCCTGGAGGTGGATGCCTCCGAAGTAGGAGCCATACTCTCTCAGCGGGTGGGAACACCTCCAAAATCACATCCCTGTGCCTTCTTCTCCAGAAAGTTATCCTCCGCTGAGAGGAATTACGATGTGGGGAACATAGAACTCCTCGCCATCAAGCTAGCCCTCGAGGAGTGGCGCCACTGTTTGGAGGGCATACAGCATCCCTTTCTCGTCATAACAGATCATCATAATCTGGAATATATCAGAGGGGCCAAGAGGTTAAACTCCAAACAAGCCCGCTGGGCTCTTCACACGCTTCCATTTTCATGTTACTTACATCCCTGGAAAGAAAAGCTAAAAGCTGATGCACTCTTCCACCAGTTTGACCTTCCAAGCAGTAACTCAGACCATACACCCATTCTTCCTTCCTCTTGCATTATGGGACCGGTACAGTGGGAGGTTCACTCTGCCATACAAGAAGCCCTAACCTCAGACCCGGCTCCTCCTGAGACACCAGCTGGGAGGAGTTACGTACCAGCAGCTGTTAGACCCCAACTGATGCAAAGGTGTCACACGTCCTTGGGGTCAGGACATCACATTACACGAACCAACCGGCCTGGGCCGAATACGTTCAGAACTCACTCACGCATTCATCCCTCCACCTTACTCCATTTCAGTGTGTACCTGGTTACCAACCCCCCATGTTTCCCTGGGAGGCGGAGCCTGGTACTGTCCCAGCTGTCGACGACTGGTTTCGGCGTAGTGAGCGGGTATGGGAGACCGCTCACCAGCATCTGAAGGACGCCTCTAATACCCAGAAACGCTTTGCCGACAGACGCCGCCGACCTACGCCACTCTTTTACCCGGGACAGCATGTGTGGCTCTCTACCAGAGATATCCGGCTCCACCTCCCCTGCAAAAGGTTCTGTCCTCGCTTCATTGGTCCCTTCAAGATAACCCATTGCATCAACTCTGTCATGTACCACCTCCAGTTACCCCGTCAGTATAACATCTCCTCGTCCTTCCATGTGTCTCTGTTAAAACCGGTCACCTACAGTCCTCTTCAACCTCCAGTCTCAACCCGCAGTGCGCCCCCACCGTTGGACGTCGGAGGGAAACCTGCCTACGCCATTCAGGCATCCTTGATTCCAAACGCCTGAGAGGTCGCATTCACTATCTAGTGGACTGGGAAGGTTATGGGCCTGAAGACCGGTCCTGGGTCCCCAACCAGGACATCGTCGACCCAGAGATGAATCAGGCATTCCACCATAAACGCCCGGATCGTCCCGCTCCCCGACCTCTGGGTCGACCACTGGACATCAGCCTCGACGCAAAACATCGGGTCAGTCCACGACCTTGTCGAACCAGCCTGCCAGGCCTGCCCTTGAGGTAGGCGGCCGCCTCTGCTCCCCAGCCTGCTCCATTCTCCGGTGCCGTTGGGTCATCAGGACCCGGAGAATCCCTTGGGGGAGGCTCATTGTGTTCTTGAATGTAGCCCTGTCTTTCATTTTTGTTCATTGATTTCACCCATGTTAGTTACTCACCTGGTCTCATCAGATCCTTATTTAGTTCAGTTCATTCTGTTTGTGCCTTTGTGAGGTACTGTTCGTTTTTGACTCTACTAAGCCTTTTCCTAGCTCGTTTGTGAGAATCAGTTATAGCCTTCAGTCCTAGTTTTGATTCACCTGCCTGTTTGCCTACCTGTGTATGACCATTGCCTGCCTGTGACCACGATTCCTGCCTTCTGCGAAGGCGAAATAAACACCTGCCACCCTCTGCGTGTGTATCTACACCTTTTTCTCCCTGAGTATTCATTAGTCAGTGCAAAAACCAAGCCATGAGGTGGAAGGAATTGTCCGTAGACACGATTGTCTCGAGGCACTGATCTGGAGCCTGCCAAAACATTTCTGCATCATTGACGGTCCCCACCTCTGTGGTGATAGGAGAACTTTCCAGCACTCCACCAATCAGGCCAACTACAGGTGAGCCAAGCTTATAGCGTCATACCCAATTAGACTCGAGGCTGTAATCACTGCCAAAGATGCTTCAACAAAGTACTGAGTAAAGGGTCTGAAGATTTCCTTTTTTTTATTTTTTTATACATTTTTTCTTCGTTATTATGAGGTGTGTGTGTGTATAGATTGCTGAGTTGGAAAAAACAAGAAGAATACATTTTAGAATAAAGCTGTGACGTAACTAAAGGGGGGGGAAAGTCGAAGGGTCTGAATACTTTCCGAATGCACTGTATGTAAATAATACCATATTCAGAGAAGCATATTAGTGAAGATATTACAGAATATACATTATGCTGATGCAGTACAATATGGTGAACCAGCCGGGTCTGCGAATCAGTGTCTGACAGATACAGTGCCTTCAAGAAGTATTCACACCCCTTAACTAAATTGAACATTTTATTAAATTGAGATTGTAAGCCAGTGACACACAATACCCCATAATGTAAAAGTGGAATGTTTTTAGATCATTTTACTAATTAATACAAATTGTAAGCGCTGAAATGTCTTGAGTCAATACGTATTCAACCCCTTTTATGGCAAATAAGTTCAGGAGTAAAAATGTTGAGCAGTGAATTTCAAACACAGTTTCAACCACAGAGACCAGGGATGTTTTCCAATGCTTTGCAAAGAAGTGCATCTATTGGTAGATGGGTAAAAAAAGCAGACATTGAATATCCCTTTGAGCATGGTGAAGTTATTAATTACACTTTGGCTGGTGTATCAATATACCCATTTACTACAACGATACAGGCATCCTTTCTAACTCAGTTGTCGGAGAAGAAGAAAATTGCTCAGGGATTTCACCATAAGGACCTTAAAACAGAGTTTAATGGCTGTGATAGGAGAAAACTGAGGATTGATCAACAACATTGCACTTACAATACTAGCCAAAATGACAGGGTGAAAAGAAGGAAGCCTGTACAGAAAAAAAAGTATTCCAAAACATGCATCCTTTTTGCAATAAGGCACAAAAGTAAAACTGCAAAAAAGGTGGCAAATAAATTTTATTTAATGTCCTAAACACACAAAGTGTTAAATTTGGGGCAAATCCAACATAATACACTGAGTACCAATCTTCATATTTTCAAGCATGGTGGTGGCTGCAACATGTTATGGGTATGCTTGTCATCGGCAAGGACTAGGGATTTTGTGTAAAATTTATGGAATAGAGCTAAGCACAGGCAAAATCCTAGAGGAAAACCTAGTTCAGTCTGCTTTCCAACAGACACTGGGAGACAAATTCACTTTTCAGCAGGACAATAACCTAAAACACAAGGCTAAATATACACTGGAGTTGCTTACTGAGATGACATGAAATGTTCCTGAGTGGCCTAGTTACAGTCTTTACTTAAATTGGCTTGAAAATCTATGGCAAGACATGAAAATGTCTGTCTAGCAATGATCAACAACCAACTTCACAAAGCTTGAAGAATTTTTTAATGAATACTTAGCAAATATTGTATAATCCAGGTGTGCAAAGCACTTAGATTTATGCAGATTTACTCACAGCTGTAATCGTATTCACACCCAGGAGTGTGAATACTTATGTAAATTAGATATTTTCAATAAATTAGCAAAAATGCCTATAAACGTTTTCAAATTGTCACTATGGGGTATTGTGTGTCAATATGTGAGAAAAATAATCAATTTAATCCATTTTGAATTCATGCTTTAACACAACAAACGTAGAATAAGTCAAGGGGTCTGAACTTCCTGAAGGTACAGTATGTGTCGAAGGTACAGTATGTGTGGTTTCGGCGTAGTGAGCGGGTATGGGAGACCGCTCACCAGCATCTGAAGGACGCCTCTAATACCCAGAAACGCTTTGCCGACAGACGCCGCCGACCTACGCCACTCTTTTACCCGGGACAGCATGTGTGGCTCTCTACCAGAGATATCCGGCTCCACCTCCCCTGCAAAAGGTTCTGTCCTCGCTTCATTGGTCCCTTCAAGATAACCCATTGCATCAACTCTGTCATGTACCACCTCCAGTTACCCCGTCAGTATAACATCTCCTCGTCCTTCCATGTGTCTCTGTTAAAACCGGTCACCTACAGTCCTCTTCAACCTCCAGTCTCAACCCGCAGTGCGCCCCCACCGTTGGACGTCGGAGGGAAACCTGCCTACGCCATTCAGGCATCCTTGATTCCAAACGCCTGAGAGGTCGCATTCACTATCTAGTGGACTGGGAAGGTTATGGGCCTGAAGACCGGTCCTGGGTCCCCAACCAGGACATCGTCGACCCAGAGATGAATCAGGCATTCCACCATAAACGCCCGGATCGTCCCGCTCCCCGACCTCTGGGTCGACCACTGGACATCAGCCTCGACGCAAAACATCGGGTCAGTCCACGACCTTGTCGAACCAGCCTGCCAGGCCTGCCCTTGAGGTAGGCGGCCGCCTCTGCTCCCCAGCCTGCTCCATTCTCCGGTGCCGTTGGGTCATCAGGACCCGGAGAATCCCTTGGGGGAGGCTCATTGTGTTCTTGAATGTAGCCCTGTCTTTCATTTTTGTTCATTGATTTCACCCATGTTAGTTACTCACCTGGTCTCATCAGATCCTTATTTAGTTCAGTTCATTCTGTTTGTGCCTTTGTGAGGTACTGTTCGTTTTTGACTCTACTAAGCCTTTTCCTAGCTCGTTTGTGAGAATCAGTTATAGCCTTCAGTCCTAGTTTTGATTCACCTGCCTGTTTGCCTACCTGTGTATGACCATTGCCTGCCTGTGACCACGATTCCTGCCTTCTGCGAAGGCGAAATAAACACCTGCCACCCTCTGCGTGTGTATCTACACCTTTTTCTCCCTGAGTATTCATTAGTCAGTGCAAAAACCAAGCCATGAGGTGGAAGGAATTGTCCGTAGACACGATTGTCTCGAGGCACTGATCTGGAGCCTGCCAAAACATTTCTGCATCATTGACGGTCCCCACCTCTGTGGTGATAGGAGAACTTTCCAGCACTCCACCAATCAGGCCAACTACAGGTGAGCCAAGCTTATAGCGTCATACCCAATTAGACTCGAGGCTGTAATCACTGCCAAAGATGCTTCAACAAAGTACTGAGTAAAGGGTCTGAAGATTTCCTTTTTTTTATTTTTTTATACATTTTTTCTTCGTTATTATGAGGTGTGTGTGTGTATAGATTGCTGAGTTGGAAAAAACAAGAAGAATACATTTTAGAATAAAGCTGTGACGTAACTAAAGGGGGGGGGAAAGTCGAAGGGTCTGAATACTTTCCGAATGCACTGTATGTAAATAATACCATATTCAGAGAAGCATATTAGTGAAGATATTACAGAATATACATTATGCTGATGCAGTACAATATGGTGAACCAGCCGGGTCTGCGAATCAGTGTCTGACAGATACAGTGCCTTCAAGAAGTATTCACACCCCTTAACTAAATTGAACATTTTATTAAATTGAGATTGTAAGCCAGTGACACACAATACCCCATAATGTAAAAGTGGAATGTTTTTAGATCATTTTACTAATTAATACAAATTGTAAGCGCTGAAATGTCTTGAGTCAATACGTATTCAACCCCTTTTATGGCAAATAAGTTCAGGAGTAAAAATGTTGAGCAGTGAATTTCAAACACAGTTTCAACCACAGAGACCAGGGATGTTTTCCAATGCTTTGCAAAGAAGTGCATCTATTGGTAGATGGGTAAAAAAAGCAGACATTGAATATCCCTTTGAGCATGGTGAAGTTATTAATTACACTTTGGCTGGTGTATCAATATACCCATTCACTACAACGATACAGGCATCCTTTCTAACTCAGTTGTCGGAGAAGAAGAAAATTGCTCAGGGATTTCACCATAAGGACCTTAAAACAGAGTTTAATGGCTGTGATAGGAGAAAACTGAGGATTGATCAACAACATTGCACTTACAATACTAGCCTAAATGACAGGGTGAAAAGAAGGAAGCCTGTACAGAAAAAAAAGTATTCCAAAACATGCATCCTTTTTGCAATAAGGCACAAAAGTAAAACTGCAAAAAAGGTGGCAAATAAATTTTATTTAATGTCCTAAACACACAAAGTGTTAAGTTTGGGGCAAATCCAACATAATACACTGAGTACCAATCTTCATATTTTCAAGCATGGTGGTGGCTGCAACATGTTATGGGTATGCTTGTCATCGGCAAGGACTAGGGATTTTGTGTAAAATTTATGGAATAGAGCTAAGCACAGGCAAAATCCTAGAGGAAAACCTAGTTCAGTCTGCTTTCCAACAGACACTGGGAGACAAATTCACTTTTCAGCAGGACAATAACCTAAAACACAAGGCTAAATATACACTGGAGTTGCTTACTGAGATGACATGAAATGTTCCTGAGTGGCCTAGTTACAGTCTTTACTTAAATTGGCTTGAAAATCTATGGCAAGACATGAAAATGTCTGTCTAGCAATGATCAACAACCAACTTCACAAAGCTTGAAGAATTTTTTAATGAATACTTAGCAAATATTGTATAATCCAGGTGTGCAAAGCACTTAGATTTATGCAGATTTACTCACAGCTGTAATCGTATTCACACCCAGGAGTGTGAATACTTATGTAAATTAGATATTTTCAATAAATTAGCAAAAATGCCTATAAACATTTTCAAATTGTCACTATGGGGTATTGTGTGTCAATATGTGAGAAAAATAATCAATTTAATCCATTTTGAATTCATGCTTTAACACAACAAACGTAGAATAAGTCAAGGGGTCTGAACTTCCTGAAGGTACAGTATGTGAGGTTTCTGTCTCTCTTGACATGAAATTCTGGCAGGATATATCCTTCTATATTTACAACCACATATCACATGTGTTTATGACTGGGATGTTTGGTGTGACCCAGGCGTGTGGGCGTCAGCACTGTGGGAGGTCCTTACTTCCTGTTTATCACTTCCTCCACGTTCATGTCAAACAGTTTACCTACAGTTTACGTATATGTGAAGGCGACGAATGGAAGATGGCCTTTATCACCGCACGAGGGCACTACGAATACCTGGTCATGCCCTACGGCCTTACTAACACCCCCGTCGTCTTCCAATCCTTTATGAATGAGGTTTTCCAGGCTGTGATCAACCGCTTTCTCATCATCTACATTGATTACGTCCTGATTTACTCCCTGAAGGAACACATACAGCATGTGCAAAAGGTTCTTCAACGGCTCCTTGACCATAACCTTTATGTGAAGACTGAAAAGAGCACCTTCCATGTAACCTCGGTAAACTTCCTCGGTTTCGTACTGACATCTGGAGTGGTCAGCATGGATGAGAACAAAGTCACCGCCGTCAGTAACTGGTCCAAACCCACCACCGTTAAGGAACTCCAACGTTTCATTGGGTTCTCCAACTACTAGCGCCGGTTCATTCGGAACTTCAGTTCTATTGTCGCTCCCTTCACTGCCCTTACCAGCCAAAAGACCGGACCCTTCAATGGACTGATACCGTCCTGACTGCTTTCAACAACTTGAAATGCCTCTTCACCTCAGCTCCTGTTCTTCGCCAACCTGATCCGACCCTTCCTTTCACCCTGGAGGTGGATGCCTCCGAAGTAGGAGCCATACTCTCTCAGCGGGTGGGAACACCTCCAAAATCACATCCCTGTGCCTTCTTCTCCAGAAAGTTATCCTCCGCTGAGAGGAATTACGATGTGGGGAACATAGAACTCCTCGCCATCAAGCTAGCCCTCGAGGAGTGGCGCCACTGTTTGGAGGGCATACAGCATCCCTTTCTCGTCATAACAGATCATCATAATCTGGAATATATCAGAGGGGCCAAGAGGTTAAACTCCAAACAAGCCCGCTGGGCTCTTCACACGCTTCCATTTTCATGTTACTTACATCCCTGGAAAGAAAAGCTAAAAGCTGATGCACTCTTCCACCAGTTTGACCTTCCAAGCAGTAACTCAGACCATACACCCATTCTTCCTTCCTCTTGCATTATGGGACCGGTACAGTGGGAGGTTCACTCTGCCATACAAGAAGCCCTAACCTCAGACCCGGCTCCTCCTGAGACACCAGCTGGGAGGAGTTACGTACCAGCAGCTGTTAGACCCCAACTGATGCAAAGGTGTCACACGTCCTTGGGGTCAGGACATCACATTACACGAACCAACCGGCCTGGGCCGAATACGTTCAGAACTCACTCACGCATTCATCCCTCCACCTTACTCCATTTCAGTGTGTACCTGGTTACCAACCCCCCATGTTTCCCTGGGAGGCGGAGCCTGGTACTGTCCCAGCTGTCGACGACCGCTCACCAGCATCTGAAGGACGCCTCTAATACCCAGAAACGCTTTGCCGACAGACGCCGCCGACCTACGCCACTCTTTTACCCGGGACAGCATGTGTGGCTCTCTACCAGAGATATCCGGCTCCACCTCCCCTGCAAAAGGTTCTGTCCTCGCTTCATTGGTCCCTTCAAGATAACCCATTGCATCAACTCTGTCATGTACCACCTCCAGTTACCCCGTCAGTATAACATCTCCTCGTCCTTCCATGTGTCTCTGTTAAAACCGGTCACCTACAGTCCTCTTCAACCTCCAGTCTCAACCCGCAGTGCGCCCCCACCGTTGGACGTCGGAGGGAAACCTGCCTACGCCATTCAGGCATCCTTGATTCCAAACGCCTGAGAGGTCGCATTCACTATCTAGTGGACTGGGAAGGTTATGGGCCTGAAGACCGGTCCTGGGTCCCCAACCAGGACATCGTCGACCCAGAGATGAATCAGGCATTCCACCATAAACGCCCGGATCGTCCCGCTCCCCGACCTCTGGGTCGACCACTGGACATCAGCCTCGACGCAAAACATCGGGTCAGTCCACGACCTTGTCGAACCAGCCTGCCAGGCCTGCCCTTGAGGTAGGCGGCCGCCTCTGCTCCCCAGCCTGCTCCATTCTCCGGTGCCGTTGGGTCATCAGGACCCGGAGAATCCCTTGGGGGAGGCTCATTGTGTTCTTGAATGTAGCCCTGTCTTTCATTTTTGTTCATTGATTTCACCCATGTTAGTTACTCACCTGGTCTCATCAGATCCTTATTTAGTTCAGTTCATTCTGTTTGTGCCTTTGTGAGGTACTGTTCGTTTTTGACTCTACTAAGCCTTTTCCTAGCTCGTTTGTGAGAATCAGTTATAGCCTTCAGTCCTAGTTTTGATTCACCTGCCTGTTTGCCTACCTGTGTATGACCATTGCCTGCCTGTGACCACGATTCCTGCCTTCTGCGAAGGCGAAATAAACACCTGCCACCCTCTGCGTGTGTATCTACACCTTTTTCTCCCTGAGTATTCATTAGTCAGTGCAAAAACCAAGCCATGAGGTGGAAGGAATTGTCCGTAGACACGATTGTCTCGAGGCACTGATCTGGAGCCTGCCAAAACATTTCTGCATCATTGACGGTCCCCACCTCTGTGGTGATAGGAGAACTTTCCAGCACTCCACCAATCAGGCCAACTACAGGTGAGCCAAGCTTATAGCGTCATACCCAATTAGACTCGAGGCTGTAATCACTGCCAAAGATGCTTCAACAAAGTACTGAGTAAAGGGTCTGAAGATTTCCTTTTTTTTATTTTTTTATACATTTTTTCTTCGTTATTATGAGGTGTGTGTGTGTATAGATTGCTGAGTTGGAAAAAACAAGAAGAATACATTTTAGAATAAAGCTGTGACGTAACTAAAGGGGGGGGAAAGTCGAAGGGTCTGAATACTTTCCGAATGCACTGTATGTAAATAATACCATATTCAGAGAAGCATATTAGTGAAGATATTACAGAATATACATTATGCTGATGCAGTACAATATGGTGAACCAGCCGGGTCTGCGAATCAGTGTCTGACAGATACAGTGCCTTCAAGAAGTATTCACACCCCTTAACTAAATTGAACATTTTATTAAATTGAGATTGTAAGCCAGTGACACACAATACCCCATAATGTAAAAGTGGAATGTTTTTAGATCATTTTACTAATTAATACAAATTGTAAGCGCTGAAATGTCTTGAGTCAATACGTATTCAACCCCTTTTATGGCAAATAAGTTCAGGAGTAAAAATGTTGAGCAGTGAATTTCAAACACAGTTTCAACCACAGAGACCAGGGATGTTTTCCAATGCTTTGCAAAGAAGTGCATCTATTGGTAGATGGGTAAAAAAAGCAGACATTGAATATCCCTTTGAGCATGGTGAAGTTATTAATTACACTTTGGCTGGTGTATCAATATACCCATTTACTACAACGATACAGGCATCCTTTCTAACTCAGTTGTCGGAGAAGAAGAAAATTGCTCAGGGATTTCACCATAAGGACCTTAAAACAGAGTTTAATGGCTGTGATAGGAGAAAACTGAGGATTGATCAACAACATTGCACTTACAATACTAGCCAAAATGACAGGGTGAAAAGAAGGAAGCCTGTACAGAAAAAAAAGTATTCCAAAACATGCATCCTTTTTGCAATAAGGCACAAAAGTAAAACTGCAAAAAAGGTGGCAAATAAATTTTATTTAATGTCCTAAACACACAAAGTGTTAAATTTGGGGCAAATCCAACATAATACACTGAGTACCAATCTTCATATTTTCAAGCATGGTGGTGGCTGCAACATGTTATGGGTATGCTTGTCATCGGCAAGGACTAGGGATTTTGTGTAAAATTTATGGAATAGAGCTAAGCACAGGCAAAATCCTAGAGGAAAACCTAGTTCAGTCTGCTTTCCAACAGACACTGGGAGACAAATTCACTTTTCAGCAGGACAATAACCTAAAACACAAGGCTAAATATACACTGGAGTTGCTTACTGAGATGACATGAAATGTTCCTGAGTGGCCTAGTTACAGTCTTTACTTAAATTGGCTTGAAAATCTATGGCAAGACATGAAAATGTCTGTCTAGCAATGATCAACAACCAACTTCACAAAGCTTGAAGAATTTTTTAATGAATACTTAGCAAATATTGTATAATCCAGGTGTGCAAAGCACTTAGATTTATGCAGATTTACTCACAGCTGTAATCGTATTCACACCCAGGAGTGTGAATACTTATGTAAATTAGATATTTTCAATAAATTAGCAAAAATGCCTATAAACGTTTTCAAATTGTCACTATGGGGTATTGTGTGTCAATATGTGAGAAAAATAATCAATTTAATCCATTTTGAATTCATGCTTTAACACAACAAACGTAGAATAAGTCAAGGGGTCTGAACTTCCTGAAGGTACAGTATGTGTCGAAGGTACAGTATGTGTGGTTTCGGCGTAGTGAGCGGGTATGGGAGACCGCTCACCAGCATCTGAAGGACGCCTCTAATACCCAGAAACGCTTTGCCGACAGACGCCGCCGACCTACGCCACTCTTTTACCCGGGACAGCATGTGTGGCTCTCTACCAGAGATATCCGGCTCCACCTCCCCTGCAAAAGGTTCTGTCCTCGCTTCATTGGTCCCTTCAAGATAACCCATTGCATCAACTCTGTCATGTACCACCTCCAGTTACCCCGTCAGTATAACATCTCCTCGTCCTTCCATGTGTCTCTGTTAAAACCGGTCACCTACAGTCCTCTTCAACCTCCAGTCTCAACCCGCAGTGCGCCCCCACCGTTGGACGTCGGAGGGAAACCTGCCTACGCCATTCAGGCATCCTTGATTCCAAACGCCTGAGAGGTCGCATTCACTATCTAGTGGACTGGGAAGGTTATGGGCCTGAAGACCGGTCCTGGGTCCCCAACCAGGACATCGTCGACCCAGAGATGAATCAGGCATTCCACCATAAACGCCCGGATCGTCCCGCTCCCCGACCTCTGGGTCGACCACTGGACATCAGCCTCGACGCAAAACATCGGGTCAGTCCACGACCTTGTCGAACCAGCCTGCCAGGCCTGCCCTTGAGGTAGGCGGCCGCCTCTGCTCCCCAGCCTGCTCCATTCTCCGGTGCCGTTGGGTCATCAGGACCCGGAGAATCCCTTGGGGGAGGCTCATTGTGTTCTTGAATGTAGCCCTGTCTTTCATTTTTGTTCATTGATTTCACCCATGTTAGTTACTCACCTGGTCTCATCAGATCCTTATTTAGTTCAGTTCATTCTGTTTGTGCCTTTGTGAGGTACTGTTCGTTTTTGACTCTACTAAGCCTTTTCCTAGCTCGTTTGTGAGAATCAGTTATAGCCTTCAGTCCTAGTTTTGATTCACCTGCCTGTTTGCCTACCTGTGTATGACCATTGCCTGCCTGTGACCACGATTCCTGCCTTCTGCGAAGGCGAAATAAACACCTGCCACCCTCTGCGTGTGTATCTACACCTTTTTCTCCCTGAGTATTCATTAGTCAGTGCAAAAACCAAGCCATGAGGTGGAAGGAATTGTCCGTAGACACGATTGTCTCGAGGCACTGATCTGGAGCCTGCCAAAACATTTCTGCATCATTGACGGTCCCCACCTCTGTGGTGATAGGAGAACTTTCCAGCACTCCACCAATCAGGCCAACTACAGGTGAGCCAAGCTTATAGCGTCATACCCAATTAGACTCGAGGCTGTAATCACTGCCAAAGATGCTTCAACAAAGTACTGAGTAAAGGGTCTGAAGATTTCCTTTTTTTTATTTTTTTATACATTTTTTCTTCGTTATTATGAGGTGTGTGTGTGTATAGATTGCTGAGTTGGAAAAAACAAGAAGAATACATTTTAGAATAAAGCTGTGACGTAACTAAAGGGGGGGGGAAAGTCGAAGGGTCTGAATACTTTCCGAATGCACTGTATGTAAATAATACCATATTCAGAGAAGCATATTAGTGAAGATATTACAGAATATACATTATGCTGATGCAGTACAATATGGTGAACCAGCCGGGTCTGCGAATCAGTGTCTGACAGATACAGTGCCTTCAAGAAGTATTCACACCCCTTAACTAAATTGAACATTTTATTAAATTGAGATTGTAAGCCAGTGACACACAATACCCCATAATGTAAAAGTGGAATGTTTTTAGATCATTTTACTAATTAATACAAATTGTAAGCGCTGAAATGTCTTGAGTCAATACGTATTCAACCCCTTTTATGGCAAATAAGTTCAGGAGTAAAAATGTTGAGCAGTGAATTTCAAACACAGTTTCAACCACAGAGACCAGGGATGTTTTCCAATGCTTTGCAAAGAAGTGCATCTATTGGTAGATGGGTAAAAAAAGCAGACATTGAATATCCCTTTGAGCATGGTGAAGTTATTAATTACACTTTGGCTGGTGTATCAATATACCCATTCACTACAACGATACAGGCATCCTTTCTAACTCAGTTGTCGGAGAAGAAGAAAATTGCTCAGGGATTTCACCATAAGGACCTTAAAACAGAGTTTAATGGCTGTGATAGGAGAAAACTGAGGATTGATCAACAACATTGCACTTACAATACTAGCCTAAATGACAGGGTGAAAAGAAGGAAGCCTGTACAGAAAAAAAAGTATTCCAAAACATGCATCCTTTTTGCAATAAGGCACAAAAGTAAAACTGCAAAAAAGGTGGCAAATAAATTTTATTTAATGTCCTAAACACACAAAGTGTTAAGTTTGGGGCAAATCCAACATAATACACTGAGTACCAATCTTCATATTTTCAAGCATGGTGGTGGCTGCAACATGTTATGGGTATGCTTGTCATCGGCAAGGACTAGGGATTTTGTGTAAAATTTATGGAATAGAGCTAAGCACAGGCAAAATCCTAGAGGAAAACCTAGTTCAGTCTGCTTTCCAACAGACACTGGGAGACAAATTCACTTTTCAGCAGGACAATAACCTAAAACACAAGGCTAAATATACACTGGAGTTGCTTACTGAGATGACATGAAATGTTCCTGAGTGGCCTAGTTACAGTCTTTACTTAAATTGGCTTGAAAATCTATGGCAAGACATGAAAATGTCTGTCTAGCAATGATCAACAACCAACTTCACAAAGCTTGAAGAATTTTTTAATGAATACTTAGCAAATATTGTATAATCCAGGTGTGCAAAGCACTTAGATTTATGCAGATTTACTCACAGCTGTAATCGTATTCACACCCAGGAGTGTGAATACTTATGTAAATTAGATATTTTCAATAAATTAGCAAAAATGCCTATAAACATTTTCAAATTGTCACTATGGGGTATTGTGTGTCAATATGTGAGAAAAATAATCAATTTAATCCATTTTGAATTCATGCTTTAACACAACAAACGTAGAATAAGTCAAGGGGTCTGAACTTCCTGAAGGTACAGTATGTGAGGTTTCTGTCTCTCTTGACATGAAATTCTGGCAGGATATATCCTTCTATATTTACAACCACATATCACATGTGTTTATGACTGGGATGTTTGGTGTGACCCAGGCGTGTGGGCGTCAGCACTGTGGGAGGTCCTTACTTCCTGTTTATCACTTCCTCCACGTTCATGTCAAACAGTTTACCTAACAGGTCCCCTCACTCAGGCACACACACACACACATACACACACAAACAAACATGGGGCCACAGTAGGTCAGTTGAGTCTGTGTGTATGACACAGGAAGAAGCAAGCTCTCTTGGATATAGAGTGTGAATGAGTGAAGGTGCATCTATCAGTGTCTAGGTTGACCTTTTCAATGCTTATAAAATGCAATGTAAGGAGTTCTCAGAATGAAATCTTGTTTACATTTGGTGTTTAAGAGTTTGGGTTTGGAGAAATTTTACATTTGGCTGTTTAAAATCTCACGCACATTTTCAAGTACATCCAGCCCTGTAAACCTGTGTGAGTTTTTCATTGAGTCATTATAAAGTAATTATTGGAAGCAGTATTTAACTCTAGTCTACCCCTTAGCTAAAGCCCTTTGTAGAGTGTGTGTGTCTGCACGTGTGTCCATCTGTGTTTGTGTGCTGCGTGCGATAGTGTGTGTGTGTGTGTGTGTGTGTGTGTGTGTGTGTGTGTGTGTGTGTGTGCGTGTGCGTGTGCGTGTGCGTGTGCGTGTGTGTGTGTGTGTGTTGAAGACTGTGAGGTGAGGGTAATTTGTTAGCTCAGTTTTAGGGCTTTAGTGTGGATCTGCAGCCGTCTATCTGATCTCTGGTCTAGCTCTTAAGCCCTGCCTGCCTGGATGGGGGAGGAAAGAGGTGAGGGGAGGAGGGACATTGGGGTATAGTGAGGGGGTAACAGGGGATGGAGACAGAGCAGACTGTTCCCCGGTGGCAGAGTGGTGTCTTGGTGCTCTGGGGGCCTGTGGGGCTCTGGGGGCCTTTGGGGTCTGCATACCAAAGATAATATCCCCCTATAGTCTCCAGCTAACTTAAGGCTCAGCACTAAGAGAGCGAGAGAGAGAGACAGAGAGAGTAATTTCAGCAGATAATGCATGCAGGGATTAGGAGTTAAATGGAGTCCAGGGGGTGTAATGGTGCCTCTGCAATCCAGCATCCTCAGACTGAGCAGGGTCACACTAATCAAAGACAGAGACGGGACAAACAAATGCACTTATGGGACAGGGAGAGAGGGGAGAGAGAGATGGGGAGAGGTGTAGATAGAGAGG